>NC_092108.1:13819206-14077658 GCF_045679555.1 Salvelinus alpinus | reverse complement strand
GGAGAAAGAATGGGAGCGTTTGACACTAAATCCAAGCCAGAAACATTCAACTGCCCTCTTTCCGTGTACATAACCTTTCAAAAGCTAATTTAATAAAATGTCATGTTGATTATATGTGTTTGAAAGTCCCATCAGCAGACTTGTCTTCAAACCCTTATGTTTTTAATGGAACCAACTGTTCTTTCTACGCACCCACAAAGAATCTAAGGCTGCGTTTACACAGGCAGCCCAATTCTAATATTTTTTCCACTAATTGGTCTTTTGACCAATCAGATCAGCTCTAAAAAAGATCTGATGTGAAAAGATCTGATGTGATTGATCAAAAGACCAAGTAGTGGAAAAAAAGATCAGAATTGGGATGCCTGTGTAAACGCAGCCTAAGTGCTGCACACAGAGTGGTTTCTTTCAGTCCCTTATTGCTATTCAACTGTGTGTGCATTATGGGAAAACGCCACAGTTCACTTACAGTATTTCTCCTTGTGGACTTCTTGTGGAGTCACAGGCTGAAGCTCAAATGACACCCTATTCCACATTGAGTGCACTACTTTGAACCCATTTGCTGAGCGCTAAAGTGTGATGTGCACTCTACAGGGAAAAGGGTGTCTTGAGATTTGCCCCCCAGTCTCAGCCACAGGCCCCCAGCTCTTTTGTAAACTGTTAGTTTAGTCCAATCTCAACTACATGGTTAAACCCAGCGCAGTATTAACATGCTGCCCTCTATAGCACTGTGCACCTACACACACGGGTTAGATGGGCTTGTAGAGCAGAGATGTGACGTACTTCTTCTTATACCTGTGAGTCGCACTGAGCACCATCACTCCATCCTGAGGAACAGGACAGAGAGAGAGAGAGTGATTGTGTGAGACAGACAGACAGACAGACAGACAGACAGACAGACAGACAGACAGACAGACAGACAGACAGGCAGGCAGACAGACAGACAGACAGACAGACAGACAGACAGACAGACAGACAGACAGACAGACAGACAGACAGACAGACAGACAGACAGACAGACAGACAGACAGACAGACAGACAGACAGACAGACAGACAGACAGACAGACAGACAGACAGACAGACAGACACTAATGCTATGTTATGCTATGGATGAGACTATTACTCAATCCATAAGTATTGCAGTATGAAGTGGGATAGAGGATGCTGCTGCCCTCCTACAGTACCTTTATTGAGAGCGCATACAGATGGTTGAGCATCACATGGTTGGGTTCAGGCAGCAAGGCTGGGTCGCACTGTAGGAGAGGAAGAGAGAGAAGACTAATTAGTATTCAAGACGGTTCCATTAATAACAATGACAAATGGTTTGATGAAGAATGCAAAAACCTAAGAAAGAAATTGAGAAACCTGTCCAACCAAAAACATAGAGACCCAGAAAACCTGAGCCGACGTCTTCACTATGGTGAATCACTAAAACAATACAGAAATACACTACGGAAGAAGAAGGAACAGCAGGTCAGAAATCAGCTGAAAAATTGGAAAACACTAAGCAAACAACAACACGAAGAGTTATCTATCCAAAACAGAGATGGGAAAACCACTTCTCCAATCTTTTTGGCTCTATAACAGAGAACAAAAACATATACATGATGAAATACAAATCTTAGAATCAACTATTAAAGACGACCAGAACCCACTGGATTCTCCAATTACATTGACTGAACGACAAGACAAAATACAAACCCTCCAACACAAAAAGGCCTGTGGTGTTGATGGTATCCTAAATTAAATGATCAAATATACAGACCACGAATTCCAATTGGCTTTACTTAAGCTGTTTAACATCATCCTTGGCTCTGGCATCTTCCCCAATATTTGAAACCAACGACTGATCACCCCAATCTACAAAAGTGGAGACTCATTTGACCCCAATAACTACAGTGGGATATGTGTCAACAGCAACCTTAGGGAAATTCTCTGCATTATCCTTAACAGCAGACTCGTACATTTCCTCAGTGAAAACTATGTAACTGAGCAAATGTAAAATTGGCTTTTTACCAAATTACCATACGACAGACCACGTATTTACCCTGCACACCCTGACAAACAAACAAACCAAAACAAAGGCAAAGTCTTCTCATGCTTTGTTGATTTCAAAAAGGTTTTTGACTCATTTTGGCATGAGGGTCTGCTATACAAATTGATGGAAAGTGGTGTTGGGGGGAAAACATACAACATTATAAAATCCATGTACACAAACAACAAGTGTGCGGTTAAAATTGGCAAAAAAACACATTTCTTTTCACTGTCACACCCTGATCTGTTTCACCTGTCCTTGTTATTGTCGCCACCCCCTCCAGGTGTCGCTTGTTTTCCCCAGTGTATTTATCCCTGTGTTTCCTGTCTCTCTGGGCCAGTGTATTTATCCCTGTGTTTCCTGTCTCTCTGTGCCAGTGTATTTATCCCTGTGTTTCCTGTCTCTCTGTGCCAGTGTATTTATCCCTGTGTTTCCTGTCTCTCTGTGCAAGTGTATTTATCCCTGTGTTTCCTGTCTCTCTGTGCCAGTGCGTCTTGTACGTTCAAGCCTACCAGCGTTTTTCCCATTTTCCTGCTTTGCCTTTTCTCCTTTTTCTAGTCCTCCCGGTTTTGACCCTTGCCTGTTCTGGACTCTGTACCCGCCTGCCTGACCATTCTGCCTGCCACTGTACCTCCTGGACTCTGATCTGGTTATGACCTTTTGACTGTCCACGACCATTCTCTTGCCTATTCCCTTTGGATTTATTAAACATCTTAAACTCCAACCATCTGCCTCCTGTGTCTGCATTTGGGTCTCGCCCAAATGTCATGATACACAGGGCCGTGGGGTGAGACAGGGATGCAGCTTAAGCTCCTCCCTCTTCAACATATATATCAACAAATTGGCGAGGGCACTACAAATTCCATCTAGACATCGTTGCCCTAGAGCACACAAACTATACATACCTCGGCCTACACATCAGCGCCACAGATAACTTCCACAAAGCTGAGAACGATCTGAGAGACAAGGCAAGAAGGGCCTTCTATGCCATCAAAATGAACATAAAATTCAACATACCAATTAGGATCTGGCTAAAAATGCTTGAATCAGTTATAGAACCCATTGCCCTTTATGGTTGTGAGGTCTGGGGTTTGCTCACCAACCAAGAATTCACAAAATGGGACAAACATTTAGCAAAAATATTCTTAGTGTAAAACGTAAAACACCAAATAATGCATGCAGAGCAGAATTAGGCCGATACCCGCTAATTATAAAAATCCAGAAAAGAGCCGTTAAATTCTACAACCACCTAAAAGGAATCGATTCCGAAACCTTCAATAACAAAGCCATCACCTACACAGAGATGAACCTGGAGAAGAGTCCCCTAAGCAAGCTGGTCCTGGGGCTATTGAGAAAGGCCGCCGTAGGCAGACCTGGCTCTCAAGAGAAGACAGGCTATGTGCACACTGCCCACAAAATGAGGTGGAAACTGAGCTGCACTTCCTAACCTCCTGCCAAATGTATGACCATATTAAACAAACCCAATTTTGATAAACTCTCATATCTATTGGGTGAAATACCACAGTGTGCCATCACAGCAGCAAAATGTGTAACGTGTTGCCACAAGAAAAGGGCAACCAGTGAAGAACAAACACCATTGTAAATACAACCCATATTTATGCTTATTTATTTTCCCTTTTGTATTTTAACTATTTGCACATAATGACATTTGAAATGTATTTATTATTTTGGAACTTTTGTGATTGTAATGTTTACTGTTCATTTGTATTGTTTATTTCACTTTTGTTTATTATCACTTGCTTTGGCAATGTTAACATATGTTTCCCAAGCCAATAAAGGCCTTAAAGTGAAATTGAATGAGCGAGAGAGCGAGAGCAGAACAGAGTCCCCTCATCTAGCTGGTCCTGGGGCTGAGTTCTACTAACACACTGAAGACTCAGAACCAGAAAATCCAATGAATCGGAATAAACCAAATTACAACACTGTCAAAACAAAACTACATTACTTATTGACAGTGGCGTAAAATACTTAAGTAAAAATACTTTAAACAAGAGAACATCCCTGGTCATCCCTACTGCCTCTGATCTGGCGGACTCTCTAAACATATGTGTTTCGTTTGTAAATGAGTGTTGAAGTGTGCCCCTGGCTATCCGTAAATTAAAAAAAATCAAGATTGTGCCGTCTACTTTGCTTAATATAAGGAATGTGAAATGATTTATACTTTTACTTTTGATACTTAAGTATATTTTAGCAATTACATTTACTTTTGATACTTAAGTATATTTAAAACCAAATACTTTTAGACTTTTACTCAAGTAGTATTTTATTGGGTGACTTTCACTTTCACTTGAGTAATTTTCGATTAAGGTATATTTACTCTTACTCAAGTATGAAAATTGGGTACTTTTTCCACCACTGCTTATTGGGGAGCACAATCGACAGTACACCGTGGCTAACTATTTGACCATGGTTACTGATCAAAACCTTAGAAAACCCTTGAGAAAGTACAGGCTCAGTGAGCACGGCCTTGTCATTGAGAAGGATAGACACAGGAAAACCTGGCTCCCTGTAGAGGAAAGGCTGTGCAACCACTGCACCACAGCAGAACCTGAGACAGAGGTTCTGACAAAATGTAAAAAATATAAAACAATTAGACAGTGTGATTTCCCCAAATTTGAAACCCTTATTCAAGGTTTGAAAGACCTCTCTGATGAGAGTAGGCTACCCATCCTGTTGGGGGAGGACGCAGAGAGCTGTGGGTTGGCAGTGCACTACATTGCTGCCTGACAGAAGATGAGGGACAGTGTGTGACAGACCTACTAACATGCACGTGTCCTCTATGCCACTGTTATTGTTCAATGTATGGTTATTTTGACCCTTGATTATTCTTGTTAATGTTGTCCTGTTGACAATATTGATTATTACTATTTTAATTATGTTAATATTGTAAATCTCCAAAGTAAGCTTTGGCAATATGCACATTGTTACATCATGCCAATAAAGCAAATGTATAATTGAGAGAGAGAGAGAGAGAGAGAGAGAGAGAGAGAGAGAGAGAGAGAGAGAGAGAGAGAGAGAGAGAGAGAGAGAGAGAGAGAGAGAGAGAGAGAGAGAGACTGAAACAGAAAGAAACTCACAGAGATGTTAGTGTCCTTGTTGAGGATGACCTGGAGGAGGTGTGGGGGGAGGATGGGCGGGGCTTTGGAGCGTTCCTCAGGCCTGAACATGTACTGCTCCTGTCCATAGGGACCTGGAGGGGAGCTGGACAGGTCTAAGGACACACAATGACACACACACAGCATGTCATTCATATACTCTCAAATGGTGACTGATTTCTTGGGTTTTCATCAACTTACATAACTTATCCTAAACACCTGATCAGGATTAAATATTACATCCTTCCTTGAAGTAATCACTGATCTGAAAAGGCTTGAATGGTGATAGGATGGAAAACCTGCCTTCTCTTACCCAATCATGTACAGATCAGTGATTACCATGAGGAAGGAAACTTGGCCCAAACTTGCATGACCTTAAGTTGGCACCTCTTGGTCAGTACAAGGCTATACTTAACCCAAAGGGACAACAGAGGATGAAAACCCTGCCTTCTCTTATCCAATCACATCCAGATAAGGCTATGCCAGCTTAATGTAAAGGGACAACAGAGGATTAGAGCCTCTACTGACCTGAGGTGTCAGTAGACTCCAGAGAGTCCACATGCAGAGCATCAAACACCTCAAAGTCCGACTGCTTCACCTCGATCAGGTTGTTGATGGTGCCTAATTGGCTGGTCACCACTGGCTGCAGGAGGGAGTGTTATAGCAAGGTTAATAACAAATAAACAGTGTGGATGGATCACCAAAACATGGCTGAAAATAGCTGCACTGTTGTATTTGAAATATATTATTAAACCTTTATATGTTCAGGTTAGGCCTAAAATAAAATAAAAATGACATCATAAATGGAAATAAGTCACTGACTTTATTGTGCTATCCCTGTCACATTTAAAATGGATGTACTGTGTGTCTTTTTTTTAACAGGCAAAAAAAAGTATATCATCTAGTAGTCTAGTTTAGGCCAGAGCCATATGTAGGGTTCACCTCTGAGGGGTCATGGACCCACTGTCCGTCCACAAAGAACTTGTACTGGTGCTCTCCCTCTGGCAAGTCCAGGATCGCTACAAAGTCATTGTGGCTTGGCGAAGAAATACTGTGTTAATACACTGTTAATGCACTATTAACTGTGTCAAAATGTTGTCACTAATAAAATAGTATAACAGCAATACAGTATGCAGGCCAGGGCCTCTCCTCTCCTTTCCCCTACCTCTTATTGAGGTGGATCTTGTTGCCCCAGTTGTTAAAGGAGCCAGCGATGTAGACCTCCTTCCCTCCTCCGGCCCAGCGGATGACCGTGGGCCTGGACTGAGGCCCAGTCTTCACCAGGTCATCCAGGTCGGGCTCCTCCTTGTCCGACACCTTACGGGAGAAAAGAAACTCCCACATTGTGATTTAAACGGAATGACAGGGGCTCTACTCTTTTTGTGATTCCTCGCATATTATCTCCTTGCCTCCTTGGAAGAAAAAGTCCAAGGTCCCTCACATTGGACCTTCTTCTCCAGTGGGTTTTGAGTAGGCGAGGAGAGAGGAATCGATAAAGATGAATTGAGAAAGAGCCAGGGTTTATCTCACTTGGCTAATATGGCTTCTACTTTTCTTCCCATCTTCTTAATCTGCCCCAGAAATGTACCCCCCCTGCATCTGTTGTTGATGCAATTGTTTAGTGTGATGGTCTTTACGCCCCTGCCCCCAAATATCCTATGTTCCAGAGCAGAGGTACCTTGGAGGACCCCAGACCGTGTGTGTTGAAGATGTTAGGGTCATCAGTGCTGTCCACCATCTTGCTGGGCTCATGGTCTTTGTCTCTGCTGTCAGAGCGATGGGCCTTGGCACCATGGCGGTCTCCGGACATCCGGTCGCCTGTGTTACCCATGATCCTTTACTAAGTTTCCTGCCAGGACAAGCTGAAAGAAAACATACAGTCATCATCATCATCTTACAAACAACAAGACATAACTTGCCACCCAAACCAACCTCTGAACATTACTTGCATATTTCAGATTAGTTAGATAAGGTCAACAACAAAAGTTAACAGAAATACAAAAGAAAACACAGGATGGATGCTTGATGCAGAGAGACCAAGGGGGACTGGATATATGTTTTGCCTTGTCATTTGCATAAGCAGCTAATGTTAGCTAGCTAGCTATACAAAATGTCCAGCAAATCTATGATCAATGTGTACAGTTGCTGACATTGGCAACATAGCTGAATTTTGACTGTACTTAGCTAGCTAAAGTTAGTCGTGTTGAGCTAGCTATCTATACAGCTGACTTGTTAGCAGAAATAGAAGTGCTCTGCTCGGCCCACCACCAGCTGGCTAGCCCACTCCTGACAATCAACACTCCGTCATGGATGTGCTGCTCCACGAGCACGAAGAAACAAACTTGAACGACCAAGCAATCTGGCAATAACTATAGTCTAGATCAGAATACAGAATTGAACAGAGCAAAGGCTAAGGTTAGTTCGCTTAGCAGTTAGCTAGCAAGCTTACGTTAGCTAGCATAAATCGCTCCCCCTGACCGCCGCAGGGAATATTTTTTGCTGCCTCAATACCTATCGTGGGCTATACTTAGGGTGTGATTGTGAAATGCCAAGTGACAATGCTAATATCGTGACATGCCATGTTGATGTTGATCAATCGGTTCTGTATGGGACAGTTACTCACCAAATGACACGATTCGAAGTTTGTTTAACACTGAGTCCTCCTCTTCAACTTTGACAACATCAACATTCTTCTTCACAATGCTATTCCACCAACTACGGATCCCCACCAGGACCAACTATGCAGTCATTGGGAAAAATAGATAAACCTGTTTCATGAACAGAAATAGTGAAGCACCTAACCCAAGATCAGATATAACTGGAATTAGCATATATCGTTAACCAGCAACACACATATAAAGTGCTTTACGGCAAACCAGCCCTGTGTACTGTGTCATATTATACCAATAGAAACGTTACATTTTCATTTGTGTCATTTATATAAGAACATAGACTAATAGACATCACCCACAGTCAGTAAAATGGTTGTATTTCGGACGTTTTACGTCAACTACTGAGTGGATGTGCAGGAAACATGGCCATGTCGAGTGAGTCGCAGCATTTGGTCCATCTCCAGTATGATCATCCTTTGTGTGCTTCAGTTTCATTCATTATTTCATATAACTAAATATTCCCAATTAGGAACTTAGTATAAAGTGACTTAATCAACAGTATTGTAATGTATTTTAGAGAATACTGTACAGTAGACCAGCAGAAGCTTAGTACTGATGGAAAACTTGTGTGGTTATATCATATAATAATATATGCCATTTAGCAGACGCTTTTATCCAAAGCAATTTACAGTCATGCCTGCATACATTTAACACTTCGGTGGTCCAGGGAATCAAACCCACTACCCTGGGGTTACAAGCACCATGCTCTACCAACTGAGCCACAAAGGATCATTATTTCTTCTAACAATACCTATTTCACATACATTTGAGGTTTCATACCACCAGACACAGAAAATCACAAGGCTGACAAAAAAGCAGTACACAAAAACAACAATCAAAGCTTACTAACCAACAGTCCAGTCAGAGCCTTGCTGATATTGTGAATGCCTGACTTTTTACTCTTGGACTATTTGCTCTTTATGACATCATCTGCTGACACATCAGCTTTGAACTCACTGCTCCCCTAAACAACCCCATAGATGGTTGGCGATGATGACGCTGAGGAAGATGTCAGGAAGATGTCACCACTGGCCTCTCCGGCTGTCATCATATGTCGCGACCAGTCTCGCCTCAGGGCCTCATCTGATTGAGTACAGACCAGGAAGGATTCATCCTCATTGGCAGACTGGAAGGATGGTGCAGTCAAGAGGGGAAAGGAGCACATCACAGTTCTGCAGCCCTGAATCCTTTCAGCCAATCAGCATTCAGGGTTTGAACCACCCAAGTTTATAATATGTTTTATATCAGAATCCTACATGAGCTACAGAACTGTGATGTGCTACTTTCCCCCCTTGACTGCACCAAGTTTTGGTAGTATATCAGACCGTATACCACAGTTTGACCCAAAACAATTATTTTTACTGTTCTAATTACATTGATAACCAGTTTATAACATCAGTTTATAACATCAGTAGCACCTGGGGGGTGTGTGGTATATGGCCAATATACCACGGCTAAGGGTTGTATCCAGTACTTCATGTTGCGTCGTGCCTAAGAACAGCCCTTAGCCGTGGTATATTGGCCATATACCACAAACCTCTGAGGTGACTTATTGCTATTATAAACTGGTTACCAACATAATTAGAACAGTAAAAAGTATTGTTTTGTCATAGAAAGCTTATTGGACATATACCACACTCCTCAGGCCTTATTGCTTAATTATATCCTCAGAGGCTCAGGGTATTAACACAAATATCTACGCTGCCAAACAAGCTACCGCCCTCTAGTGGAGGGTTTTACGTGGTCACCCACCCGGGTCCTGGAGAGCCATAGGGTGTACAGCGTTTCATTCCAGCCCAACCATGACCTGATTCAGCTCATCAAGGTCTTGTTGATTAGATGGTTAGTAGAATCTTTTGTTGCTGGGTTGGAACAAGGACCAGGGTTGGAGACCACTGGTCCCTTTCCTGACCAATACCATCATCTCTTTGAGATCCTCTGCGACGGAGTGGAACTTCTCAGGAAATGTGTCCTCCATGGCGCTAGCTTGCTCATGGCGCTCCCTGACGCTGGAGACCCTCTCCTTCCGGCCTGTGGCCTCCTCATCATCACTGGTCCCAGGGGAGTCCAGCTCCCCTGGAGCTATAGGAACAACTGGGGTCATCACTGGCCTGCTTCTTGGGGAGTGGGAATAGGACTGAGGGGCAGAGGAAATGCAAGACAAGGCATTGGGTTACAATTCCAGTTATAAGTTAGAACTTTATTTTGATTATTTTATCAAAGTTGTGTTTTGGGTTGATGTTATATAGAAGTTGGATTAGCCTAACACAGTATATTAGCTGAGAAGCATACGTTTAATAAAACAAAATGCACAAGGCATTGCTAAATGTGTTAAGAAACCGTAGATGGCATCATCGGCATGTGAAAGACAGTCATTAATACCTTCTTCTCTGTGGTCCTCTTCTTAACCTTCGGGAACTCTTGATTATCAGCAGTTATGTACTTATAAAAAATACTATTTTTTTGTTAGAGAAAGCTTATCAAGTGTAGGGATTCCTGGAAAATAATGTGTTTAATACATTCTCTCTTCCAGAATCATCTAAATTAATGCAGACCTAAATTGATCTCATTAGCTATACATTCCATCCTTATGTTAAATATACAGTTCCTTTTTTCCCTTGTAAGCTTTTTTGCATATTGAAAGCCAAAGGTCTTACACTTTTCTGAACTTAGATCTTACAGCTTGGTCGATAGACATATTGCCATCCTCAAGAACCCCTTTCAATTATTTAACCCTCCTGCTGTGTTCCGGTCGAATTGGACCAATTTACACGTTTTCTCAATGAAGAATGTAGTTAATTTAATCTGATTGTCATTTCTAATGACCGGTCATTTTTGACCAGGAACACTACAGGTGTACAGAAGTTAAATAAATTACTGTCCACACAGGGCATCTGAACACACAACATACATTTTGATGATTTCCATGACATTTTGGGTGTTTTATTTAACTTCTGTACACCTGTAGTGTTCCTGGTCAAAAATGACCGGTCATTAGAAATGAATAGGTGAGACTACAATTAGAGTATAAAATTTAGTTCAGGCACATGCCCATTCATCAGACAGACATACTTCCTCTCCGAGACCCCCACATGCATGTGTGTTTGAGCACACAATCACACACACACCTCACTCCCCTTCTTGGCTTCCATGGCAACCCCCACGGGAACCTTTCCCAAGTAGAATCTTTCCCCCACGGGAACCACACCTGTTGGCATTCTCACAAATAATCACAGCATTGTTTCAATAATATATATAACTTTTCTCGCAGCTCTGGTATATATAGCTTTTTTGAGGCCTTGCTGTATGTGAGGCTCTTGATCATATCTGTGAGGAGGAGAGAGGCCAGGAAACTGACAGTGAAGATGCATTAGAGGAGAAAGTAGTCTGTGATAAATAGCACAATATGTTTCATCTGAGTATTTATTATAGTCAAAATAATCCATACATTGTGCTTTTTTTTTAACTCAAAAACGAGTTGCATGAGCTCAGGTCAATGAGGCCTACAGGCCATAAATAACAAATAGAAGTTCAAAACTTGTAATGTTCACAAGAACTTAAGTTGATAAAAAGATCTAACACAACATTAGGTGATAATATATGTATTATTATGGATTTATAATCAGCTATAACGGGGCGGTCATTTTGGACCAGGAACACAGAATTAATTAACATGAAACGAACACAACATGAGGGTTAACCGAGGGTTTCTCCTATACAAATAGCCAGAGCCTTTAAAAACGTATTATATTCTTGAAAGAACATGATAAACATCCCCTTACCATTTGTAGTAGTAGTAGCCCTCCTTAGCTCTATAGCCTAGAAATAAAAGTTCTGCAGCATTGTTTTCTGTTTTGTTTTATTTCAAACAGGTTCATGGCGTTCGATCGATTACGTCAAAAGAAGTTTGAATCATCTAGAAATGACAAATTTCTATTTCATCATTTGCGGACACAGCATTCACAAACTTGCACTGCGTTTGTTGGAAGCCCTCTAGATGGCGCCATGCACACAGCATTGAGATAGAGGATTAGCCTTTGCAAAGGGAGCACTCCAATCCTTTCCATTGTCAACATTGATTCTTGGACAACTGTCTGTAAACACTTGTATTGACCCATAACACATGCAATGCTTTTCTTTCAGTCTAAGCTTTGTGAGCTCAGTGAGAACATTCATACATCGCTCACAATGTCAATCGATTCAGGTATAACAGTATTACATACTCAAACATAATTAAGACATTGAGGCAACATAATAACAATTGGTCTAACTCGAAATGTTAACTGCGTGCATGGCATGCATGTGTGTGTGTGTGTGTGTGTATTGAATTGCAGGTTTGTGTGTGTGTGTGTGTGTGTGTGTGTGTGTGTGTGTGTGTGTGTGTGTGTGTGTGTGTGTGTGTGTGTGTGTGTGTGTGTGTGTGTGTGTGTGTGTGTGTGTGTGTGTGTGTGTGTGTGTGTGACACGGGTGGGATTATTCTGAATTCCAGTATTAACAGATTGAATTTCTCCGTTTTTAAGACTTTCCCTCAGCTCCATTCATGATTGACAGGCAATATTTGCATGCAAGTTTGTAACTATAAATATTTTGCTAGGGATACAGTTTAACAGTCAAGAACAACAATGGAAATACATATGGGGAAAAAACACATGAAAAACATAGCATTACACTGAAAGTGTAAAAACATAAATAAAAACCAACCAAATAAAATATACAATTATGATATTTAACTGAGGGTAAGGCACACTTAAACAATAATGTAATCTCTTACGTGCGCATGGAGTACTTCATATTACAGAAGAACAGAAAATACTTCAGACAAAGCTCTCAACAGTGTTCACCTGAATACCGTTTCCTTTCCCTCTATACAGTGTAAGACCCATAATGCAGTTCTTCTCAGTTATATTGCACCATCTTGTGTGTTGGATATGTCTCATATCTCTGTGCATTAAAGGGGTGAACGTCATTTTGGGAGTTTTACTGATATGGCCCAGTTCCAACGAGCCTTAGCCTCTCCTTGCGAGACTCCCAGAGCGAACGTGATCTCGATGTTTGGCTACGCGAGAACATAGAAGTCTATGTGCAACACAAATCTGGTTGACTGTCTAAAAGATCTAACGATCTAACAGCCTATTTCACGATCCCTGCATCATCCGGAGATGGATCAGTCCTCATTTGGAGATCCCCAGGCCGGTCTTCATGTATTCGTAGACCACATAGCTGATGCTCACAGCAGGAATGACTTTCATGAAGTTGGGCAGGATACCCCGGTAGAGTCCAAAGAACCCCTCGTTAGCCAGGATCCCCTTCAGTAGCCCACTCATGGTGGACTTGTCTGACGCATCCAGAGTTGCTGTGAAACAGATAGTGAAAGAAAGGACGCAGGAGTAAAATAAAAGGTTAGTTTGTTCACACTCACTACCTCAGGTTTGCACTTAGTTTCTCTCTCATGGCAATCAGATGATCTCTGTTTAACCATAGAGTAAAAAAAAAAAATTATATGATTAAGTAGCAGATGGTTTTATTCGTCAAATATTTATTTCAGTGCTGCTGGAGAGCTTTGACAGTAAATAGGTGATTTTTGTATGTCCATTGTTTTTCCTCTTCAATCAATAAAGTAGTAACAGATGCATTTTGATTGTCATGTATTACCTTGCGCCTGCATGCGTGTGCGGAGCAGGGCGAGGGGGTAGCTGGCCAGCTGGCCACACGTGCTGGAGATGGTGCCACATCCTAACAGCACCAGGATGCCAGGGTTGGCCGTGTCTTTGGCATAGCTGGACAACCAGGCATTCTTCAGGCTCTGGGGTACACAAACACAGGGTGGGGTAATCAACAAGGATCATTTAGGGATGTGACTGCCACCACAGGAAATCTGTGTTCAGACAGTGGTCACATTAATGTTGTAAGCCTTCCCTCATTTAGATAAACGCAATTCAGTGGATTCACTGGATTTAATTCTTGAGTCCTGAAAAACTTCCAAGATGATGGAATTCTCTGTTTTAGTAATACATGTCAGTGAACTGTAAATCATTGTGTTACTGTAATGAGGAATAGCATTGACTCAGTGATATGAATCATCAGCCTGCAGACCTCGTAAACAGCTAGGTCGATGCCAGCATAGGGAATGATGCCTATCATGTTGGGAGTGTAGCCTTTATAGAAGGCTTTGATGCCCTCTTTCCTCAGAATCTTCTTGGCACAGTCAAACATTCCATTATACTGGCCAGTTTTCCCCAGAGTCAGTCTGGTCTTCATGACCTAAAAAGAGAGGAGGAGAGAGAGGAGAGAGAGAGGAGAGAGAGAGAGAGAGAGAGAGAGAGAGAGAGAGAGAGAGAGAGAGAGAGAGAGAGAGAGAGAGAGAGAGAGGAGAGAGGGGAGAGAGGAGAGAGAGAGGAGAGAGGGGAGAGAGGAGAGGGGAGAGAGGAGAGAGGAGAGAGGAGAGAGGAGAGAGGAGAGAGAGAGAGAGAGAGAGAGGAGAGGGGAGAGAGGAGAGAGGAGAGAGGAGAGAGGAGAGAGAGGAGAGAGAGAGAGAGAGAGAGAGAGAGGGAGAGAGGAGAGAGGAGAGAGGAGAGAGAGGAGAGAGGAGAGAGGAGAGAGGAGAGAGAGAGAGAGAGAGAGAGAGGAGAGAGGGGAGAGAGGAGAGAGGAGAGAGGAGAGAGGAGAGAGGAGAGAGGATAGAGGAGAGAGAGAGAGAGTAGATAAAACATAAGTGTCTTATTTTATTTAGACTACAAATGGGTGAGTAACCGTGTAAATGCACTGCTTTACGAGAAGCCAAAATGAATGGTGTGCCATCTAATGCCACTATCTAGCGGGACAGAAGTTTGAGCCTTTTTACGTAGCTTATTTGTCATGAATAAATAGTAACAACACAGAGAATTGCACTCTTGTTTCAACTTTTACGTTCAAGCTACAGTGAACATTTCTGTTATTGTTTTGTACTCAAGCACTTTAGATTTGAAATGATACAATGACTGAGGTTACACATGACAGTCAAAATGTATCTGTTACTACTTTATTGATGGAAGGACATACAAAATTCACCTATTTACTGTCAGCAGCACTGAAATAAATATTTGACTAATAAAACCATCTACTACTTAATAATGTAAATTCACTTTTTTAAACTCTTGTCAGCTTTAATTTTAGGGTATTTTTATCATAGTCACCTCATTTTAGGGGACCAAAAGCATTGGGACAAATTCACTTATATGTGTATTAAAGTAGTCATAAGTTTCGTATTTGGTCCCATATTCACAGCACGCAATGATTACATTACGCTTGTGACTACACAAACTTGTTGGATGCATTTGCTGTTTGTTTTGGTTGCGTTTCAGATTACTTTGTACCCAAATAGAAATTAATGGTAAATAATGTATTGTGTCATTTTGGAGTTACTTTTATTGTGATTAAGAAAATAATATTTCTAAACACTTCTACATTAACGTGGATGCTACCATGACTACGGATAATGATGAATGAGAAAGTTAGACGCACAAAGATCATACCCCCCAAAAATTCTACCTTCCCCTGTTATTGTAATGGTGAGAGGTTAGCATGTCTTGGGGGGAATGCTAACCTCCCCTGTTATTGTAATGGAGAGAGGTTATCATGTCTTGGGGGGAATGCTAACCTCCCCTGTTATTGTAATGGTGAGAGGTTAGCATGTCTTGGGGGGAATGCTAACCTCCCGTGTTATTGTAATGGTGAGAGGTTAGCATGTCTTGGGGGGAATGCTAGCCTCCCCTGTTATTGTAATGGTGAGAGGTTAGCATGTCTTGGGGGGAATGCTAACCTCCCCTGTTATTGTAATGGTGAGAGGTTAGCATGTCTTGGGGGGAATGCTAACCTCCCCTGTTATTGTAATGGTGAGAGGTTAGCATGTCTTGGGGGGAATGCTAACCTCCCCTGTTATTGTAATGGAGAGAGATTGGCATGTCTTGGGGGGAATGCTAACCTCCCCTGTTATTGTAATGGAGAGAGATTATCATGTCTTGCGGGGAATGCTAGCCTCCCCTGTTATTGTAATGGTGAGAGGTTAGCATGTCTTGGGGGGAATGCTAACCTCCCCTGTTATTGTAATGGAGAGAGATTAGCATGTCTTGGGGGGAATGCTAACCTCCCCTGTTATTGTAATGGTGAGAGGTTAGCATGTCTTAGGGGTATTTACAAATCTTATTTACAATAAAAGTGACTTCAAAATGACACAATACATTGTTTACCATTCATTTCTATTGGGCACAAAATAATCTGAAACAACCAAAACAAATGTGTCACAAGCTTGATGTAGTCATTGTGTGCTGTGAATACGGGACCAAATACTTACATTTTTACTACTTTAATACACATACAAGTGAATTTGTTCCAATACTTTAGGTCCCCTAAAAAGTGCTGTACGGTTCTAAACGGTTCCCCAGATATGGATGAAAAGACCCTCAAATTAAAGTTGACAGTCTGCACTTTAACCTTATAATCATTGCATAATTTCAAATCCAAAGTGCTGGAGAATAGAGCCAAAACGACAACAAAAAAATGTGTCACGATCCCAATACTTTTGGAGCTCATTGTATTTCTGAGAACTAGCATTTCTCTCTCACCAAGATAAAAATGTTTCATGAATGCCACTTGATGAAATTGACCGAAGTAGACGGAAATGTCTTTGGAATGTTAATAGAATACTTGATGAAATGAATTCCAGAGACCTGAAAGTGACAGTGGGTGGTCTCACCTCCATGGGGTAGATGGACGACTGGGCTGTGGCTCCTGCCAGAGACCCAGCCATGAACCTCTGGTGGGTCTGAACCTTCCCTCCCTCTGGTGTCAGCAGCTTCTTATACTGACAGGAGATACGTCATGAAGACAACACAGAGATACTATCACAACATTTACCCTTTCTTCCACCTTCCCTCGCTTCCTCTGTCCGTCTTTCCTCTCTCGCTCTGCCCGTCTTCCCTCTCTGTCTGGCTGTCTTCCCTCTCTGTCTGTCTTCCCTCTCTCGCTCTGTCCGTCTTTCCTCTCTCGCTCTGTCCGTCTTCCCTCTCTGTCTGGCTGTCTTCCCTCTCTCTGGCTGTCTTCCCTCTCTCGCTCTGTCCGTCTTTCCTCTTTCGCTCTGTCCGTCTTCCCTCTCTCGCTCTGTCTGTCTTCCCTCTCTCGCTCTGTCCGTCTTCCCTCTCTTTCTCTGTCCGTCGTCCCTCTCTCTTTCTCTGTCTGTCTTCCCTCTCTGTCTCTCTCTGTCGTCCCTCTCTTTCTCTGTCCGTCGTCCCTCTCTCTTTCGCTGTCTGTCTTCCCTCTCTGTCTCTGTCCGTCTTCCCTCCCCGTCTCTGTCTGTCTTCCCTCTCTCGCTCTGTGCGTCTTCCCTCTCTCGCTCTGTCTGTCTTCCCTCTCTGTCTATCTGTCTTCCCTTTCTTTCTCTGTCCGTCTTCCCACTCTGTCTCTCTCTGTCTTCCCTCTCTGTCTCTGTCCGTCTTCCCACTCTGTCCCTCTCTGTCTCTGTCTGTCTTCCCTCTCTTTCTCTCTCTGTTTTCCCTCTCTTTCTGTCTTCCCTCTCTTTCTCTCTCTGTTTTCCCTCTCTTTCTCTCTCTGTCTTCCCTATCTTTCTCTGTCTGTCTTCCCTCTCTTTCTCTGTCCGTCTTCCCTCTCTGTCTCTGTCCGTCTTCCCTCTCTGTCTCTGTCCGTCTTCCCTCTCTGTCTCTCTCTGTCTTCCCTCCGTCTTCCCTCTCTGTCTCTGTCCGTCTTCCCTCTCTGTCTCTGTCTGTCTTCCCTTTCTTTCTCTGTTTGTCTTCCCTCTCGCTGTCTATCTTCCTATTTCATTCATGTTTCCTTTCCTCGCTATCGTTTGATTCATTTCTTCCTGCTTTCCATATGTCACTGTGTCTTTCTCTCTAGGTCTACCTCTTGTTGTCTACCTCCATCATAGTAAAGATATGAAACAGTGTCCAACCTGTTCGTAGGCCATGAATTTGATAGCGGTCTCAGGGGCGATCTTTAACACGTTGATCCCGTTCCCTCGCCATAGTGAGGCCACGCCCCCTTCCTTAATCATCTGTTTCAATCCTCCCAACAGGGTGATCCGGTTGGACTTGGAGGAGTGGACCTGAACCACAACCACAGGTGTTGTAGATTACACAATACTGATGGGTAGGTAGCATTCCTGTAGTGCTTTTCACTTTGTCTCCAACACTTCACTTTGTAAAGGGTTGTAGGCCTCAAAAACTTTATAAGAGAAAAACTCTAAAATAAATGTGTAAGGTTTGTGATAAGGGTTATACAGTAGTTAGAAGTGAAATCATATAAAGCGGTCTACTTTCGGCCTCCATAGAGTGGTCAGACTATGACAACCTTTCCGGTGCTCTACCTGCATGAAGACCTTCACCCTGTCCAGGGGGGCGGTGCCCGTGCGAGAGACCGCCCCGGCCATCGCCCCGGCAGCCAGCTGTCTCCACCAGCCTCCCGAGGTCTTCTCCTCCTCTGTGAACTCATCAGGGATGGCAATGCTCTCTCCTATGTCCAGCACCTGGTGAATAAAAAATATTAGCTTGAACAGGTGCCAAACTGCTGGGACAGGAATTCTGTACGATCAATACATGTATTCTTATAGTAAACTGTTCAGTCGGTCTTTCATGTTGTTCCAACTTCCCATTCTTCATCAGATTGCCCAAAGATAACCTTCGAGCTATAGTAAGTAACAGATGTGGTCAATACAGTGCCAAGGCCTAACCAGACTTCTACCTCCCCAACCAGCAGGCCTATTCTCATACAGTGCTGAAACTGTCTACCAACACCTGCTACATATGTAGTATCTTCATTTGACCAGTTTTGTCAAAGGAGTCAAATAATCCTCCAGCAGGACAATTAGAATATGTATTTTTTTTAAGTGATAATTTCTAACATGAAATTAGTTTTGATAGTCTACAGTGGCCAAAAGTTTTGAGAATGACACAAATATTAATTTTCACAAAGTCTGCTGCTTCAGTGTCTTTAGATATTTTTGTCAGATGTTACTATGGAATAATGAAGTATAATTACAAGCATTTCATACATGTCAAACGCTTTTATTGACAATTGCATGAAGTTGATGCAAAGAGGAAATATTTGCAGTGTTGACCATTCTTTTTCAAGACCTCTGCAATCCGCCCTGGCATGCTGTCAATTAACTTCTGGGCCCCATCCTGACTGATGGCAGCCCATTCTTGCATAATAAATGCTTGGAATTTGTCAGAATGTGTGGGTTTTTGTTTGTCCACCCGCCTCTTGAGGATTGACCACAAGTTCTCAATGGGATTAAGGTCTGGGGAGTTTCCTGGCCATGGACCCAAAATATCGATGTTTTGTTCCCCAAGCCACTTAGTTATCACTTTTGCCTTATGGCAAGGTGCTCCATCATGCTGGAAAAGGCATTGTTCGTCACCAAACTGTTCCTGGATGGTTGGGAGAAGTTGCTCTCGGAGGATGTGTTGGTACCATTCTTTATTCATGGCTGTGTTCTTAGGCAAAATTGTGAGTGAGCCCAATCCCTTGGCTGAGAAGCAACCCCACACATGAATGTTCTCAGGATACTTTACTGTTGGCATGACACAGGACTGATGGTAGCGCTCACCTTGTCTTCTCCGGACAAGATTTTTTCCGGATGCCCCAAACAATCGGAAAGGGGAGTCATCAGAGAAAATGACTTCCTCAGCAGTCCAATCCCTGTACCCTTTGCAGAATATCAGTCTGTCCCTGATGTTTTTCCTGGAGAGGAGTGGCTTCTTTGCTGCCCTTCTTGACACCAGTCCATCCTCCAAAAGTCTTCGCCTCACTGTGCGTGCAGATGCACCTGCCTGCTGCCATTCCTGAGCAAGCTCTGTACTGGTGGTGCCCCGATCCCGCACCTGAATCAACTTTAGGAGACGGTCCTGGCGCTTGCTGGACTTTCTTGGGTGCCCTGAAGCCTTCTTCACAACAATTGAACCGCTCTACTTGAAGTTCTTGATGATCTGATAAATGGTTGATTAGGTGCAATCTTACTGGCAGCAATATCCTTGCCTGTGAAGCCCTTTTTGTGCAAAGCAATGATGACGGCACGTGTTTCCTTGCAGGTAACCATGGTTGACAGAGGAAGAACAATGATTCCAAGCACAACCCTCCTTTTGAAGCTTCCAGTCTGTTATTCGAACTCAATCAGCATGATAGAGTGATCTCCAGCCTTGTCCTCGTCAACACTTACACACCTGTGTTAATGAGAGAATCACTGACATTATGTCAGCTGGTCCTTTTGTGGCAGGGCTGAAATGCAGTGGAAATGTTTTTGGGGGGATTCAGTTAATTTGCATGGCAAAGAGGGACTTTGCAATTAATTGCAATTCATCTGATCACTCTTCATAACATTCTGGAGTATATGCAAATTGCCATCATACAAACTGAGGCAGCAGACTTTGTGAAAATTAATGTTTGTGTCATTCTCAAAACTTTTGGCCACGACTGTAGGCTTTAGTTTAGGTCCATTTTGGATATACTTGAATGTCGTAGTGGAGAACAATATATATCTTGTGTAATTAAACTATATATAACAGAGGTTGTTGATGTGTATGGCTGCATTTCAGAGACATTTTTGTACCTTTGAATGTCGCAGTAGTAGGACATTTATTATGTGTGGTGCTTTAGCGTCTGAGCGAGAGAGAGAGAGAGAGAGAACTGTAGGTGTTCAGTGAATTTATGGAAATCACTAAGCTCATTTGAATTCTCAGTAACAGAGTGATCAAATGAAGATACTACATCTGTATCCCACCACAAACAGTGACACAAGCAGTAACAGTAATACTCTTTTAACAGGTAGTCTCAACAGTACGTTATGGAAGCCGCTCACTATTTGCTAGAAATAAACTTTGCAAGATAACCCCACTGGAGATAAGCAAAAACTGTACATTTTTCTGATAAAAGTCCAAAGTCAAAGTCAAAGTGGAAACAGCATTGTACTCCACACAGTTTGACAGTTAAACGGCTATTACAGAGAATAGTCTAGAAGGCCTACATTCACTGTACTGCTTGATCTGGAGGCTGCTTTAGGTAATCTGTGTCTTATTATTTGAGCACTGTGGTGAGGCTGTTGGTCAGTGCATTTACATTACAAGGCCCAAAGACAGACACAAACATTATCACAATCTGAATTATTGATGGCCCTTAATTGATTTGAAAAATTGGACAGGAGTTTTTATCCCATATTGTTGCTTACACCCATCAAGTTCCTTCATTCCTTCAAGAGATGGACGTGTGAGTGCGTGTGTGTGCATGTGTGTGCTGTGTTTGTGTGAGTGCGTGTGTGTGCATGTGTGTGCTGTGTGTGTGTGTGGCGTGTGTGTGCATGTGTGTGCTGTGTTTGTGTGTGGCGTGTGTGTGCTGTGTTTGTGTGTGGCGTGTGTGTGCTGTGTTTGTGTGTGGCGTGTGTGTGCTGTGTTTGTGTGTGGCGTGTGTGTGCTGTGTTTGTGTGTGGCGTGTGTGTGCTGTGTTTGTGTGTGGCGTGTGTGTGCTGTGTTTGTGTGTGGCGTGTGTGTGCTGTGTGTGTGTGTGGCGTGTGTGTGTGTGGCGTGTGTGTGCTGTGTTTGTGTGTGGCGTGTGTGTGCATGTGTGTGCTGTGTGTGTGTGTGGCGTGTGTGTGCTGTGTTTGTGTGTGTTTGTGTGTGGCGTGTGTGTGCTGTGTGTGTGTGTGTGGCGTGTGTGTGCTGTGTTTGTGTGTGGCGTGTGTGTGCTGTGTTTGTGTGAGTGCGTGTGTGTGCATGTGTGTGCTGTGTGTGTGTGTGGCGTGTGTGTGCTGTGTTTGTGTGTGTTTGTGTGTGGCGTGTGTGTGCTGTGTGTGTGTGTGGCGTGTGTGTGCTGTGTGTGTGTGTGGCGTGTGTGTGCTGTGTGTGTGTGTGGCGTGTGTGTGCTGTGTGTGTGTGTGTGTGTGTGTGTGTGTGTGTTTGTGTGTGTTTGTGTGTGTGTGTGTGTGTGCTGTGTGTGTGTGTGGCGTGTGTGTGCACTAGGACTGGTTGACCCACTGACTGTGGAGTGTTTCCAGTAGCGTACGATCTCGTTCAGGTTATGGGCAGGGTTGAACAGGAAGTGATCCCTCCACTCGTTCCAGTCCACCATCATGGTGCCATCGATGTCCATGCTGCACAGGCAGGATATGAGATCACAGAGCAGGTAGTAACAGTACTAGCCTGGTTGCCATTCTGCATCTGCTTAAGCCAACTTTATTACTTTTGTTGCAGCCCAGCACTAACACTGATTCAACAAATCAATGGATTTCTGATTAGTTGAATCTAAATTCTTAGAGTAGGGCTGCACGATATGGGCAAATATTTTCATCAAATATTTCAATTGCGATTTGATGTGCAATAACAATCTAAACACTTAGGTAAACTGTTGGAATAATATACAGTACCAGTCAAAAGTTTGGACTCATTCAAGGGTTTTTCTTTATTTTTACTATTTTCTACATTGTAAAATAATAGTGAAGACATCAAAACTATGAAAGAAGAAATATGGAATCATGTAGTAACCACAAAAGTGTTAAACAAATCAAAATATATTTGAGATTCTTCAAAGTAGCCACCCTTTGCCTTGATGACAGCTTTGCACACTCTTAGGATTCTCTCAACCAGCTTCATGAGGAATGCTTTTCCAACAGTCTTGAAGGAGTTCCCACATATGCTGAGCACTTGTTGGCTTATTTTCCTTCACTCTGCGGTCCAACTCATCCCAAACCATCTCAACTGGGTTGAGGTCAGGTGATTGTGGAGGCCAGGTCATCTGATGCAGCACTCCATCACTCTCCTTCTTGGTCAAATATCCCTTACACAGCCCGGAGGTGTGTTGGGTCATTGTCCTGTTGAAAAACAAATGATAGTCCCACTAAGCGCAAACCAGATGGGATGGTGTATCGCTGCAGAATGCTGTGGTAGACATACTGGTTAAGTGTGCCTTGAATTCTAAATAATTCACTGACAGCATCACCAGCAAAGCACCCCCACACCATAACACTTCCTCCTCCATGCTTCACGGTGGGAACCACACATGCGGAGATCATCTGTTCACCTACTATGCGTCTCACAAAGACACGGTGGTTGGAACCAAAAATCTCAAATTTGGACTCATCAGACCAAAGGACAGATTTCCACCGGTCTAATGTCCATTGCTCGTGTTTCTAGGCCCAAGCAAGTCTCTTCTTATTGGTGTCCTTTAGTAATAGTTTCTTTTCAGCAATTCGACCATGAAGACCTGATTCACGCAGTGTCCTCTGAACAGTTGATGTTGAGATGTGTCTGTTACTTGAACTCTGTGAAGAATTTATTTGGGCTTAAATCTGAGGTGCAGTTAACTCTAATGAACTTGTCCTCTGCAACAGAGGTAACTCTGGGTCTTCCTTTCCTGTGGCGGTCCTCAAGAGAGATGGTTTTAGTGACTGCACTTGAAGAAACTTTCAAAGCTCTTGAAATTTTCCAGATTGACTGACCTTCATGTCTTAAAGTAAAGATGGACTGTCATTTCTCTTTGCTTATTTTAGCTGTTCTTGCAATAATATGGACTTGGTCTTTTACCAAATAGGGCAGTCTTCTGTATGGCACCCCTACCTTGTCACAACACAACTGATTGGCTCAAACGCATTAAGAAGGAAATAAATTCCACAAATTAACAAGGCACACCTGATAATTGAAATGCATTCTAGGTGACTAACTTATGAAGCTGGTTGAGAGAATGACAAGAGTGTGCAAAGCTGTCATCAAGGCAAAGGGTGGCTACTTTGAAGAATCTCAAATATAAACTATATTTTGATTTGTTTAACACTTTTTTGGTTACTACATGATTCCATCTGTGTTATTTCATAGTGTTGATGTATTCACTATTATTCTACAATGAAGAAAATATTAAAAATAAAGAAAAACCCTGGAATAAGTAGGTGTGTCCAAACTGTTGACTGGTACTGTAAATAGAATGACTTCTATTAAGAAGCAAAGTGGAAAGCAGCATCATTCTGGTTTGGAGCAATCGGTTGACTGCATTTGACCCAACAGAACCGCATGCAAATGTATAGTAAATCTAACAGCATGGAGGAACTGCGCTGCTTAAGTGACATGGAGCGGAGCTTGTTGTGTGTGGGAAACAGCTGCAAGAGAAAAACATGGAGTAAACTATAAAAGCGGACATTACCCACGGCTGACATGAGTTTCCAAATATTGCGATATGGATCTCTTGCGATATGGATATTGCACATGTCAATATTGCGATTTCAATGTAAATTCGATTTATTGTCAGCCCTGGGTTAGAGTACAAAATGCAAGCAATGAGTGATTTATGAGGACAAACCTTTGTAGGATGGTCTGGGCCTCTTCCTGGGTGATGTCCATGCCCAGCTCTTCAAGGGACTGCTTAATCTCAGAGGCATCGATGCGCCCTGGAGGAAATGACGGAGACATTTCAATGTGTAGTTAAAGTACATTCTGTAGCTAAATGCTGATAAGTATGATGCTTGTTCTATCATGCCTTGTTGCTTTATAACAGTGATATTATTACATTGTTATAAGAATTGTGTCATTCTGACAGGTCTCATCATGTACTGTTCTTCTTCTAAACTATTCAAATAAACGTTTCGTATAAAAATGATAATACCGTCGTTGTTTTTGTCCAAGCTCTTGAACGTAAGGCGCAGTTTCTTCTCATGCTCTTTCAGATATTTGTTGAACTCGTTGAAGTCAAGCCCTCCATCTTTGTTTTTGTCACCGGACGATACAATCTTCTGTGCAGACACAAATGAGAGGGTTATTTTATTTGCCTCACTGTAGTAAGTTTAACCCTTCATTGCCTATGAAGCAAGCTACTCTGCAAGGTTGCTCATCACACAAGATCACACCCAGACAAAGACAGGAACAGTATAACATTCCTAAACTGTGTATTGTTATAGAGTTGATGTAACTGTGGAGCTGCAAGAGCATGTTATGCACATGACTGAATACTGAACGGTAATGAATATTTCAAACTGTCTGGAGATGGCTAAGTCAATGGGATGTTCCACTGTAGCTGGTAACAGATACCAAAAGATCTGTTTTCATTCCCTGGTACTGTGGAGGAAGTAGCCTTTTCTCTCCTTTGACCAATGATGCACTAGTTCTCAGTGTTGACTAATTCTCTGAGAACTAGTGCAACATTGATCGATGACAGAAAAGTCTAGTGATGAAAGTGATGAACTATTCTGTGGATGTCATATTGACGATGAAACCGACCTGTGTGTCCCGCAAGTTAAACCAGCCCCAGGCCTGTATCCACAAAGCATAGAGTAGGAATGCTGATCTAGGATCAGGGCCCCATCTGTCCAGATAGTCCTATTCATTATGATCGAAAAGGCTGAACTAATTCTACACTCTTAGAAAAAAAGGTTCCAAAGGGGTTCATTGGCTGTCCCTATATAGGATAACCCTTTTCGGTTCCAGGTAAACCCCTTTTCGGTTCTAGGTAGAACCCTATGTGGAAAAGGTTCTACATTGAACCCAAATGGTTCTACTTGATACCAAAAGGGTTCTACCTGGAACAAACAAGGGTTCTTCAAAGGGTTCTCCTATGGAGACAGCCGAAGAACCCTTTTAGGTTCTAGAGAGCACCTTTTTTCTAAGAGTGTATATCAGCACTTCTACTCTGAGAATGTGTGGATACAGGTCCATGCCTGCTCTGATACCCCCAGGCACTGTAACACTACTGCTCTATCTCTCCTGGATATGACACATGACAGGGGAGGCGGGTGGCGCAGTGGTCTAGGGCAAAGCATCGCAGTGCTAGCTGCGCCACCAGAGTCTCTGGGTTCGCGCCCAGGCTGGGCTGGGTTCGCGCCCAGGCTCTGTCGCAGCCGGCCGCAACCGGGAGATCCGTGGGGCGATGCACAATTGGCATAGCGTCGTCCGGGTTAGGGAGGGTTTGGCCGGTAGGGAGGGTTTGGCCGGTAGGGATATCCTTGTCTCAGTATGTAAAAAAAAAAAAATGTAATAAAATGTATGCACTCTACTGTAAGTCGCTCTGGATAAGAGCGTCTGCTAAATGACTAAAATGTAAATGTAAAAATGGGAGGAACTGGTTGCAAGACTAAAGTTTAGATAGAACTTTATATAAACTAAGTACTGTTCTATTTACAGGACACGTGCATATACTACAGGAAAATGCCCTACAGTGAATGGATGAATAGTCTAAGGGAATGAGAATGTCATATGTTAATTTAATTGCTACCCATATGTTCCACTAGCTTGGTCCCAGATCTGTTTGTGCTTTTGCCTACGCCGTTGTCATTGTAAAGCAAATGTTTTGCATGACAATTCCATAAGGAGTTGGTAAAAGAGCAGAAAACGAACTGGCACCCAGGCTAATGTTCCACTCACAATTGAATCATTGAGCTATGTATAATAATAATAATTGAATAGGTTGCTTGGAAATAGAACATAATGGCTCTTCGTTGCATGTGCATTTACCTGCGCTGCACCTTTGCGGAATGATATGCCCATTGCGGTTAGGCCTGCTCTCAATTCGGCAACATCCACCTTCCCATCCTTGTTGGTGTCCAGCTTATCGAACAGGTCCTGGTATGACCTTTGACTGTCGGGATCCCAGCATCGGGAGTCCGTTAGTAGAAGTCCTCTTATAACCTGATACATTGTTGCGGTTGGAAAAGAGGTAATAGATAGGGCCTTGGCTATGTTTCTCAGAAAATTGAATGCATAGCAATATTGAAAACCACAGCTTGGGAAAAGATAGCCATTGGTATGCGGTCTGTCGTCTTAATCAGTCGCTCGTTGTAATTATCTCCGTTCGCGACAAGAAAAATACTGATTAACGAAATGTGTGACGCCGATCTGACACAGCTCCATACTCCCTGTAAATACTGCTGCATATCCAGCAAATAGCCTGAAATCCACTCATCGAGGCTGCAGTCAAATTGAGGGCGTGGTATAATAAGGAATGAAGCAAACAAAGCGAAGGGGGTTGCCTATGCTGATCTATGCTAGGAGAGCCCCTGGCTGTGCAGTTTAAACATTTTTTTGTAACCTTTATTTAACTAGGCAAGTCAGTTAAGAACAAATTCTTATTTACAATGACGGTCTACCCCGGCCAAACCCGGACGACGCTGGGCCAATTGTGCGCCGCTGTAGTGTGATGATAACCTTATCTGTCAATGTTATTATTAACGTGTTTTATAACTGAGATGGCCTATTTAATAGTCATATACTATATACAATGGCTTGCGTTGTATAGAATTAGATTTATTAGGGGCGTTGTCTCACTCTGTAAAGAGCGCAGAGACATTTCCTGTTGAAAACAGTGCCTTCAGAAACTATTCACACCCCTTCACTTTCTCCACATTTTGTTGTGTTACAGCCTGAATATAAAATTGATTAAATTGAGATGTTGTTTGTCACTGGCCTACACACGATACCCCATAATGTCAAAGTAGAATTATGTTTTTAGAAATGTATACAAATTAATTAAAAATGAAATGCTGAAATGTCTTGGGTCAATAAATATTACATCCCTTTGTTATGGCTAGCCTAAATAAGTCCAGGAGTAAAAATGTGCTTAACAAGTCACATAATACGTTGAATGGACTCACTCTGTGCAATAATAGTGTTAAACATGATTTTTTGAATGACTACTGTAAGGTCCCTCAGTCGTGCTGTGAATTTCAAACACAGATTCATCCACAAAGACAGGGAGCTTTTCCAATGCTTCACCAAGAAGGGCACCTATTGCTAGATGGGTAAATACATTTCAAAAAGCAGACTGAATATCCCTTTGAGCATGGTGCAGTTATTAATTTAACTTTGGATGGTGTATCAATACACCCAGTCACTTCAAAGATACAGGCACCCTTCCTAAACCAGTTGCCGGAGCGGAAGGAAACCGCTCAGGAATATTACAATTTTTTATTTAACTAGGCAAGTCAGTTAAGAACAAATTCTTATTTACAATGACAGCCTACCCAGGCCAAACCCTAACAACGCTGAACCAATTGTGCGCCGCTCTATGGGACTCCCAATCACAGCAGGTTGTGATACAGCCTGGAATCAAACCAGCGTTTGTTGTGATGCCTCTAGCACTGAGATGCAGTGCCTTAGACCGTTGCACCACTCAGGAGCCCCATGAGGCAAATGCTGACTTTAAAACAGTTACAGTTACAACACTGTAGTTACTCCAGAACCTAATTGACAGAGTGAAAAGAAGAAAAGCTGTACAGAATACAAATATTCCAAAACATGCATGTTTGCAACAATGCACTAAAGTAATACTCCTCAAAATGTGACAAAGCACTTAACTTGTTGTCCAGAATACTTATTGTCATGTTTGGGACAAATTCAATACAACACATTACTAAGTAACACTCTCCATATTTGCAAGCATAGTGGTGGCTGCATCATGTTATGGGTATGCTTGAAATCATTAAGGAGTGAGGAGTTTTTCAGGATGAAAAATGAATGGAATGGGGCTAAGCACAGGTAAAATCCTAGAGGAAAACCTGGTTGTTGCCTGTGCTAAGCTCTATTCCGTTTATTTTTAACCTAAAAAACTCCCTAGTCCTTGCTGAGGACAAGCATACCCATAACATGATGCAGCCACCACCATGCTTGAAAATATGGAGAGTGGTACTCAGTAATGTGCTGTGTTGTATTTGCTCCAAACATAACGCTGTGTATTCACGAGAACAAGTTCATTTCTTTGTCACATTTTTTGCAGTATTACATTAGTGCCTTACTGCAAACAGGATGCATGTTTTGGAATATTTGTAATATGTACACCAGGGTTGTCAATCTCAATCAGTGCATGGGCCATATTGATAAAGCACAAGGAATTTGTGGGCAAGACATAGGCTATTATGTTTGTTTTTACAAAACAAATTGCATAGGCCTACAACTGCAACTCAAACTGGCCATTGTTTTATTAGAAAAAATGTGTTCCTTCATAATGTCCACTTATGTAAATAAGATTCTGTATGTAGCATTTTAACATATTAGAACAAAAGAAGCAGAAATAATATTTGTCCAGCCTTTGCTGCTAATGTTGGCACGTGCGCATTATATGCTGCGACCCTAATCAAAAAAGTATTTAATACTCTAACTCCAAATAACAAAAACGTAGCTAGGTTGTAGCAATTAAAGGAACATATGACATTCTCATTCCCTTAGACTATTCATCCATTCACTCATATGTAGGGCATTGTCCTGTAGTATATGCATGTGTCCTGTAAATAGAACTTTATATAAACGGAGTACTGTTCTATCTAAACAGCCTTGCAGTATGATGCACTCAAAATGTATTGTAGCCAGCCTAGGCTACTGCTCAAATGTTGTTGTAATTGGGCTACATGTTTATCATGCTATTTTGTTGCAGGTTTAGTGTTTTGGTTATTCATTGTCAAGCTTTAAAAAACGAAGCCAGACTGCAACATTTTAGTAAGCCTAGCTAGGACTGTGGCAAGTGTCTGTACACTTTCCCTCCGCTGCGCGTTGTCAACTAGAGACACGAAAGGAGCGCAGTTGACGTTGAATTCACCGATACAATCAGGCTGTAATTTCATAAAGTAGATGACTTAAATGTTGACTGATGTATACTCGCTTGTGTGTCCTCTTGTCCTTAAGTGATCATTTATACCCGCATGTGAATCCTTTATCTTATAACTTAAAAAAAAAAAACAAGATTACATATTCTGTAGGCTACAGCAATGACCCGTTGGAACCGAAACTTGGCATGGACATTTAGCCTTCAACATGTTTCAATTTACGGTCTGGTAGAAGATTCGGTCAGTGACACTATCTCTAGTGCTGCCTCAATCTCTAGGCTTTGGCAAATGTAAAGTGTAGTCCATAGGATATTCAATTAATTATCTGAAGTCTATATAGTCTGTTTGTCTGGACCTCAAATTATCTCACAATCATTTAGAATTTAGAGGCAGGAATGGGGAAAGTTTTCCAATTAAAGCTATGAAGGTATCAACATTACTCACTAGGTGGCGTTATACCAGGGGTGTCAAAGTCAAATGGACGGAGGGCCAAATAAAAAATTTAGCTACAAGCCGAGGGCCGGACTGTTCGAATGTTCATTGAAAATTTTTTAAATGACGCATATAGTCTAGTGAACCTAATTGAACCTACTGAAAACCTAACAAATATATTCCAATATGATCAGATAAATAAAGCAATATTTTCTTATGGCTCTGTCAGTAATCTTTAATTTTCAACAGACACAAAAGACAAATTTCCTTTATATAAAAATCCCCATAACATGAACATTAAATGAAAGAAACCGGTATTCAAGGCACCATCAGTAGCCTATATTTTCTATTTTAGCAAAAGTGGGCTAAATTTGGTGATTCAAACCTTTGGCTCTGATAAAGTTAACTGTGCGCGTGATGATGCTCATTACATGCTCCATTTTCAAGGCTTTACCGCACAACGCTTCCTGGTGTATGATACAATGATAAGCTGTCAGCTCACCTGTCGCGTTTTCCTCTTGCATCTTTTCCCGTATCTTCGCCACCAGTCCGCTCCTGTGTCCACACATCGCAGGTGCTCCGTCGGTTGTCAAACCCACGAGTTTTTCCCAAGGCAGCTCCATCTCATTTACACAGCAGCCTACTGCTCGGTGCGTCACCGTTGCATTGTGGGAAATGTAGTATTGGTGCGTGTAAAAGATCTGCGGGCTGCCGGCTTGCTGCGGTCTGCGGGCCGGTTCTAATAATAAATCAAGATCATCCCAGGGGCCGTAAAAAACCTTCTCGCGGGCCGGATGTGGCCCGCGGGCCTTGACTCTGACATATATGCGTTATACCATTGGGTAGATGGAAGATGGAACCGCCAATGACTGAACATGGATTCACATCGTGTGTTCGTAAATTCACTCTGGATTGCCACGGTGCGCTTAGTTAGAGTGCGCTCTGGGCGTTTGTAAATTCAGAGCGTTGTCAGATTGTCCGTTCATAAATTCAGAGCGTTGTCAGATTGTCCGTTCATAAATTCAGAGCGTTGTCAGATTGTCCGTTCATAAATTCAGAGCGTTTCGCTCTCGGAGTAGAGCGTTCTGACATCACAACGGCAGTCAAGCACCCAAACTAACTGGCTAAAGTTGGCTCGCTTGCTAGCTACTTCCAGACACAAACGAGAGCACACCTCACTCTGACCATTTTACTCGCCCCAGCAGAGCTAGCTAGGCTGTTTTCGTGTTATCTAGAGCGTTTGTGACTGTAACTATGCTGCTGGCAACAATTTAATAACGTTTTTTTGCCGACGTTTACTGACACCGGTCATATTCAACAGGTGTTGCGCATTCCTCATCTCCTCAGTTATTCTGCGCTCTGTCACACTCAGACGAGCGTGCTCTGAAATCGGAGTAGATAGCCAGAGTGATTATATAGGCTATAAATTGGATAGGCTAATGAAGCAGAAATTTTGAGTAATTTTATCTGATTCTTTACAATGACTTTACAATGTTCTTCAGTCCCAATTGCACACTCTATTTTCTGTGATTTGAACCCACACTCACCCTCAAATAGAGTGAGCCACCAATAACAATCTTAACAATGGAGCAAATGCGTCATAGGTCCTTTGTCCTTTTGGTAATGATAAGGTAGGTCAGTTGTACCAAAGATACTGGTAACTAACCCCATTTTACTTGTGGTTGTACTGTCAGTAAGGCCGTATTCTTCCAAATCAAAGGACATATACACTGGGTGCACAACACATTAGGAACAAAATCCTTCTTTTGCCCGTCTCCTCCCCTTCATCTACACTTATTGAAGTGGATTTAACAGCCACTAATGGAGCTAAGCACAGGTAAAAGGGATCAATGTTTTGTACACTCAGTGTATTTAATGATTTGTAAAAACTGAAAAATAGAGACTGTGGATTTCTGTTTATGAATTATACTAACTTACCTCTACAAGATATGAAACACCACGGAGAATTGTTACCACATCGACGATGATACATGATTTATGTGCATGACACGCATAGACGTTTACATCAGCCATAATAAGCCTTTGTTGATATTCATTCAGGAGCGACAGCTGTGAAGGGGGTTGGGATGGAAGGTGGAGACAATGTATTATATAATGCATATGCAATGGGATTGTGCAGTTAATACCATAAAAAAATTACCACATCATGAAAAAAAAAAAACGAATCAATGCACATACTAATGTATAGATAACCTACATTTAATTCATGATGTAGGCAATTATAGCCTAATCTCATCATACATTTATTAACATCTTAAATCAGTGTTAAAATTGTTCATTTGAAAACAACTGGCCATCCTTTGTTACAGTAGTGGGCTACTTGTTGTTTGTTTCTATTTTGTTACAACGTATCTAAGGAAAATCCATCAGAAACCATATATTGCTGTCATTGGTCGAATGAAAAGAAATGCAGCATTTACACCAATCGGAATAGAACGCGGTGTAAGCGTTTCCTCCTCCATACAAATTGAGAATTTCCTTAATCGTCACATACATTATGGGTTATGGCCAATGGTTATAGCCAGTAACAACTAGGGGTAGCTAGGCACTGGAGCGTAAAGTATTTGAATTGACCGACAATCGCTAGCAGACTGAGCTGTCACAGTCAGCCTGTTTCTTTACCGCCTGCTATGTTAGGTTACAGGCTGGCAAGTGTGGAAGAAGTCACAGTCAAGAGACTCAAGAAGCTTGAGCTGTGGCTAGCGACCCGACGTACATTATTTACCAGTTTTCACTAGCTAGCTAGCCTAGTTAGCTACTTTAACTAACGTTAGTTAGGTTAACAATGTCGTTCATTATGATGAAGAAAAATAAATTCAAATTTAAGGTAGATTTCGAGTTGGACGAACTATCTTCTGTTCCCTTTGTCAACGGGGTCTTGTTCTGCAAAGTACGGCTCCAAGACGGTGGCTTTACTGAAGAGTCCTCTCGGTAAGAAACTGCCCTTTCGATTTCATTTAGCTAGTTTACGTTAACAGTTACGTTAAGCAACTCAGGGAGACACAGAGGTGCGACTCGATCCTGGTTAGTTTACTGGCAGTGAGTGGCATTGATCAGTTAGCTAACATTAGCGAGCTAGCTAGCGCCCACACTCAAGAAGACAGTGTGAATATGAGTGATGTGACTGAATAATGTTTGTTGCTAGCTATTAACATAGCAAACAATATCTAATTTAATCAATTATAGAATATGTAGTATTCACAATTGTATGTTGTTTTTACCTCTGTTTCTTATTTTGGTATAGTTAGCTACCATGGTAGTTATTCTGTCATCTTGTTTTGACTGATGGTGATGCTGCTTGTCTGATTGATCGTTCTGACTGACTGACACACCAAAAGACCACCGGTCACGAAGCCAACTGTCAAATCAAACATTCATGGCTAGACATGTGAGGCTTGCTTGATCTATGCTATCTGACAACTTTGAACAAAACGTCTGGCAACTGAAGGTCACTAGATTTCCAATCTGAAATGCCAAGAAAATGTGATTTATTTATCATTTTGTTATAACCAATAGTCCAATATCTCAGACTTTAGACTGACTAGGTTCTTATTGATCAGACTAGTAGTTGCAAAAACTTGCAAATCATTCATCCCCAATCCAAGCCTATTTTCAAGGTAAAATTGGAGATATACTTATAGCTCTGTGGTGTGGTTTTCATATAACCACACCTGCTCACCATTTTTTAAATGTTTTTCTTTGGTGCAAATAAATTAAACAAAACAATAACACAAGCTCTAAACATAACAAACACTGCAAAAACCTCCTAGCTTACATTGAACAACAACAGTTTCAATAGCCCCCATATGAGACTTCAAAGGATGACCCATACAGTTCCAAAAATCTCATTATCTCAATCACTCAAAACATCAGTTTTGCTCGCTCTCCAAGGATCCAGAGCCATTGAGATGGCTAGACAGATAAGACCTGGTTAAAATCAGATCAGTCAAGTTAACAGCATCTAAACAAATTTCTCTGATGTCATCCATTCACACCCTGGAGCATCCCGTCCTCAGGATAGGACTTTGTCCATTGCATATGAACACAGACTATGGTTTTCCAGTCTTTTCCAGAGTGACTTACAGTAGTGAGTGCATACATTTTCATACTTTCTCCACATTGGTCCCAGGTAGGAATTGAACCCACAACCTTGGTGGTGCAAGCACCATGCAATACCAACTGTGCCACACAGGGCCTAAAGAGAGAGAATTAAGCAGCTCTAACGGTTCATTGTGGTAATTTAAGAGATGGCTCATGTCCAGGGTTGGGGAGTAACGGATTACATGTAAGAGATTACAAAAACCGGTAACTGTAATCTGTTACGTTACAAGCAAAAATATTGTAATCAGATTACAGATACCTTTGAAAAACTAGATGATTACTTTGAGGATTACTTTTCAATTCAGAAAGGACGTTTGTGTAAAAAAAATCTTTAACACTTTTCTGTTTTCTCAATGACATTCAAATCAGCATTGAAAAAAGGTGCACGTTTCAGTTTGTTCCACCTGAGCGAGTCAGACCACAAGTCAGAGATCACTATGATGACACACCACATGTGTTTGATGGATCGTGGGAAAAGCGCAGGAATAGGTTTTTGTAGGCTACAGTCCAAGCTATGTCTTCCAATGGTGTGACTGCTGTCGGCATCCAAAGATCCAACTTGAATAAACGCTTGGAGGTAAGGATGACAGCAGTGGTGTAGTCTACTGCTACAAGGATATCACTTTATTGATATCTACATAGCGCATTGATGTGAATCACACTGCTGCTCTCATTTAGCTATTTGTGCCTTACGGATTGTGGTTGTTGTGGATGGCTGTTCACAAATCTAAATGTGTATTTGAACCAAATAATGGTTGAATTCAAGAAGTTTAAGCTGCCTATCAATCAAATGAAACCAGTGGACAGCCAGGGAAAAATGCGCTCTTGCAACAGCTGCACAGTGTGGATCCCAGCCTATGGAATAAAAGTGGGGCTTTTATTGCTCAATCTAATTCATGCTGATAAAAAAGAAAATCCATAGGCCTAACGGACACATGATCAAACTTGCACACCTTTCATAGACTTAAAAGGGGCAATCTGTAGTTGCTGCATCCATTTTCAGGCATATAAATTATATATATATATATAGCCATTGATTCTTGAAGACTATAACTTAGAAATCCCTCATGAGCTTAGTTCAACTGTCACACTCCATGATAACCCAAAATATAACCATGTTTTATTTCAATGTTTGTAAACATTGTAAATGTAAACAAACACTGTATAGCCTCATAACATGGCTAAAACAATATTTTTTATATAATGGATGGTCAGTCCTTAGCTTTGTCTATTAATCTGAGAGTGGTTACATTTCTCCAGGCCCATCCCTCAGCTTTTTACCAAAATAGAGGCGGGGCGATGATTTTGTTATTGTTTCATCTGTGGGTTTTCCCTTTAAACAGCTGCATATTATCAAGATATCAAAGTGTCACCAACAAAAAGGTAAACAATAGGCCTATAGCAAATGCAGGATATGACATAACTTTTTCACATGTAAATAGCACTTATTCAGTAGTGCTCAAAGCATGCCATTCCATGAGCTCAGCATTTATTTTTCAACTCAAATCAATGAGCCCAATCAGTCCTCCATGACAACAAAATCATAAACAACAGAGTAGGGCTGGTTAATACATCCTTAGTTTTGAGGTCCTGCTCAGGTTAAACAATTTGGCTAATCTATACTTCCATATTTCCAAGTCCTATTCTTGAAGATCAAGGGGTAAAACATTTATTGGAATGACTGAAATTCTGATAGGCTTTGGTTTTGAATGTAAAAAAGTAATTTAATCATATTATTATATGTAGTAGAAAGCAATGGGTTAAAAAGCCTTCATAACCAACCCATAAAGTAACATTTAACATTCATATATGGCCAGCTATGTAAACTTTAACATGGATTTATCCTGCAATAGATGTCGTTCAATAGGTAAAATAAATTTTTGTTTTCTTCTATAGCCTCAAGCGGAAAGTAATCTAAAAGTAACGGAATGTAATCAGATTACGTTACTGAGTTTGGGTAATCCAAAAGTTACGTTACTGATTCCAATTTTGGACAGATAACTAGTAACTGTAACAGATTACATTTAGAAAGTAGCCTACCCAACCCTGCTCATGTCAACCCACTCAACAGCACGAGCAGGATGGTTCTTAAATGAGTCACTCTGGAAAGTAGTGGACACACATCTGGAGCAAGTGCCAGCTCCTAACGTCAACTCGGTTGTCACTCCCCGAGTGACTTTGCCACGGCAACTGCCTGCATTTTTCCAATTATGTAAACATACCATAGAAATAAGAATAAATATAACGGGTCTCCCCATTCAAGTCAATGATGCCATAATCGGTCATTGCGAGTGTACCTATTCATTGTTGACTGACAATGTCAAGAAAATCTTGTGCGTGCTTCTGGATGGCCAGATTGCTAGCAAGAATAACAAGAAACTGCCATGTGGGGAATCGCAAGTGGCTCGTTTAAGCTTGTTTCATCTTGTTATTGATACTGTGTCTTGTTTTGATGGGTTTTGACTGATTTCATGTCAATGCTAATATTTTGGACAGAAACGGATGTAACTAAGGCTAGGAATGTCAATACAATCAAACTAACAACGATAATGATCACAAGTCAGTCATAACGCAAGCTTAAAACACAGAGCTTAACATTAGCTAGATAGGTAGCTAGCTAGCTAGCTGCTAGAAGGATGTCATGTCATGCCACTGGAGGAGTGGGTGAGTGACTGACTTTTTCCCCTCATATCATTTTTCGGTGGCTATACACAGCTAGAGATGCAAGTGTCATTTGGTTAGCTAGCAAGAACTTGAACAACTGTTATCCAGTTAGCCAGAGTGAAATTGTGAACGCAAGAGATATGCTATCTACTCTGATTTCAGAGCACTCTCTTCTGAGTGTGTCAGAGTGCAGAATAACTGATGAATTTATGAACGTACAACACCCGCTGAATATGACCATTGTCAGTAAACTAGGGCTGTCACTGACTAAATCGATTGGTCAACATTTTTAAAGTGTATTTTTCCATATGTAGATATATGGGGTTTTAATAAAATCAACTATATGCATTGAGCTTGTCGGACGCTTTAAGCTTACTGTTTGCTGAACTAAGGCACAAATGCCTCAAGAGGGATCCAGATATCTAGATAACCAGAAGGGGAAAAAATTCAACCTGACCCAACCATTATCCGCCTGCTTCTTCTGGCTTTCGCAGATTCTCCCATTACTCTCCTCAAGTTGCCATAATAGGCTACATAAGGAGTCGGCAACCTTTCTCATGTAGAATGCCAATTTATCTTACCATTTCTACCGATCTGTATGCCAGTTATGGTTTTCATGTGCACATTTTCGTGTAACAGTTTGATTTAATTTATAATAACATCTTCATATCTCAAAATCATTGTCATGTGGTTAATCAAAATTCTATCCAAATCTAAGTGAAAGATACAAACCTAAAAACGAACTTCGATTGACATTGCCAACTATGTAAAAATAGCCTACATAAAGCCAACAAATAAAAACATTACATCCTGCAGGTACAAAATATCCTGATAAAAATAAATATCCTTTATATCACATTGGCTACGCATGGTCTGTCTGCAACTAACTTAAAACATTGTATTAACTTGGGTCCGGCACGAAGCTTGGCTAGCGAACTTGCAACATTGTAGAAAATATTTTGGGCCCTCAGAGTTTCCCGCCAGTGAGCTCGGGACAGACACAAGTGTAGGCTATTTGCGCAAGGGATAAGAAGCAGTGCTTGACTTGGGCAGGAGCTCACCGGAGCTGAGTATCGGCACCTCAAATTTTATACTGCTTGAGCTCCTGTTCCTTTTATAGAATATTAGCTCAAAGTGTTGTGGAGCTCCTGCACCTAAATATAAACTCAAAATGAGTACCGGAACCTATTTCAGTCCAAGTCAAGCACTGATAAGAAGTAATCAGGTAGGCCTATTTTATGACGTTTCCACTGGATCAGAGCATGACATTTTTCTCTTTCGAAAGGGAGATTTTTTTCAAATACATTGAGGAACTACTGTAATTCTCAATGGATGTAAAAATAGACTTCATTTGCTTGCTGTTTGAGGTGAAGAAAACATTATTTTGAAATGCATTAGTGGTGGTGGATTAAGCCAGTCAGAAATGCTATCAGATCTCCAAATGGGCACATTTATATGCCTACATTTGTGCGCAGGCAAGGTAGTCTTTTAAGGTGATAAGGCCCCAGCAGAAATCAGGGCATTCATACTTCTTGCGCTGATCAGAGCTGTTGTGAAGGTAGTTGTCAAGGAAGGTCGTTTTTATTTATGAAGGATTTACTGCCCCCACCTACCGTCAACCAATCATGTCATTGTGGAGCTATACAGAGGCCTCCGCATTGTTACAACATTTGGGAGGCGCATGGCGATTCAGTACAGAGCTTGATATGTCCTCTGCATGCCTCTGGAGGCTCTGCAATTGCGTCAAAACGTCCTTATGGAGCCTCTGACCACATTTTCAGATCAAGCATAAATTTGCTTTTAGTCTAGTCCTGCACTATGGATTAGTTCACTGAGATGGGTGCAAATATATATATAGTATCAGTCAAAAGTTTGGACACGCCTACTCATTCAAGGATTTTTATAACACAGTTTTGATGTCTTCACTTTTATTCTACATTGTAGAAAATAGTAAAAAATAAAGAAATACCCTTGAATGAGTAGGTGTGTCCAAACTTTTGACTGGTACTGTATGTATGTATATATGTATGTTGAAGTCGGAAGTTTACATACACTTTCACCAAATACATTTAAACTCAATTTTTCACAATTACTGACATTTATTCCTAGTAAAAAATCCCTGTTTTAGGTCAGTTAGAATCACAACTTTATTTTAAGAATGTGAAATGTCAGAATAATAGTAGAGAGAATGATTTATTTCAGCTTTTATTTATTTCATCACATTCTCAGTGGGTCAGAAGTTTACATACACTCAATTAGTATTTGGTAGCATTGCCTTTAAACTGTTTAACTTGGGTCAAACGTTTCAGGTAGCCTTCCACAAGCTTCCCGCAATAAGTTGGGTGAATTTTGGCCCACTCCTCCTGACAGAGCTGGTGTAACTGAGTCAGGTTTGTAGGCCTCCTTGCTCGCACACGCTTTTTCTGTTCTGCCCACACATTTTCTATGGGATTGAGGTCAGGGCTTTGTGATGGCCACTCCAATACCTTGACTTTGTTGTCCTTAAGCCATTTTGACACAACTTTGGAAGTATGCTTGGGGTCAATGTCCATTTTGAAGACCCATTTGTGAGCAAGCTTTAACTTCCTGACTGATGTCTTGAGATGTTGCTTCAATATATCAACATAATCTTCCTCCCTCATGATGCCATCTATTTTGTGAAGTGCACCAGTACCTCCTGCAGCAAAGCACCCCCACAACATGATGCTGCCACCCCCATGCTTCACGGTTGGGATGGTGTTCTTCGGCTTGCAAGCCTCCCCCTTTTTCCACCAAACATATTGATGGTCATTATGGTCAAACAGTTCTATTTTTGTTTCATCAGACCAGAGGACATTTCTCCAAAAAGTACGATCTTTGTCCCCATGTGCAGTTGCAAACCGTAGTCTTGCTTTATTATGGTGGTTTTGGAGCAGTGGCTTCTTCCTTGCTGAGCGGCCTTTCAGGTTATGTTGATAGCTATACATATATACATATATATACAGTTGAAGTCGTAAGTTTACATACACTCACGTTGGAGTCATTAAAACTCGTTTTTCAACCACTCCACAAATTTCTTGTTAACAAACTATAGTTCTGGCAAGTCAGTTAGGACATCTACTTTGTACATGACTCAAGTCGTTTTTCCAACAATTGTTTACAGGTAAAAGTTAGTCAAGAACGTCCTAGAAAACATGTAAACTGCCTAACCAGCTCTGCTACAGCGAGTAAAATGATCAGAGTGAGGTGTGCTCTCATTTGATTCTGGAAGTAGCTAGCAAACTAGCTAACTTTAGCCAGTTAGCTTGGGTGCTTGGTTGGGACAAGCATGCAGTGGCAGGCAAGCTGCAGGAGGAATGGTAGCTTACAAATCCCCCATAATTTATCAGTGCAATTTTGACGGCCAACTAGCTGAAAAAGCTTGAGAGGGTTTATATAATGTTCCTTCGTTAGATTTTAACTCATCTTGCTCTGGCTAGCATTAGTTGTTGTTGTTGATTTGTATAACTGAGGGAGAGCCTACCTTTGAATGGTTCTTTGATCAATAGGACTGTAAAGTTCCCAAAGTTAAGAGGACTCCTGTGGTGTTTACATATTTGCAGAAATCGATTCAGTTGTATTTTGTGGCTTTTGGCGAATACGTTCTAATGATCTAAAGTCACGCTGTTGCAACTGCCTGTAAACACACAGTCCAGTCCAGTGAATGATGGCAGGCCCTACTGCCTGTAAACACACAGTCCAGTCCAGTGAATGATGGCAGGCCCTACTGCCTGTAAACACACAGTCCAGTCCAGTGAATGATGGCAGGCCCTACTGCCTGTAAACACACAGTCCAGTCCAGTGAATGATGGCAGGCCCATGTAGGAAGTGGCTTGTTTGTATAAAGGCCTACTGTAGCTCTGATTGCCTATGGCGCACCGTTCTGTGTAGACTCCCGTTCTGGACGAGACAGATGTTTTTATTAGGTTTTATTTACTGCAGTGTCTATTAATTGTCTAAACGCATGGCCACAAAAGCCCCAGTATACATAATTCACAAACATTCTAAGAATTTATGAAAATGTTTTTAAAAAGTGTAATATTCTTCCTCTGGGTGTATATGAACATATTTTAATAAGATCAGTTCCACCTTAAATGACACCCTTTCAAATTAGTGGATTTGGCTATTTAAAAGCCACACCCGTTGCTGACAGCTTCATGAAATGGGTTTATATGGCCGAGCAGCCGCACATAAGCCTAAAATCAACATGCGCAATGCCAATTGTCGGCTGGAGTGATTTAAAGCTGTCCATTTGGACTCTGGAGCAGTGGAAACGCGTTCTCTGGAGAGATGAGTCCCGCTCCACCATCTGGAAGTCCGACGGACTAATCTGGGTTTGGCGAATGCCAAGTGAACGCTACCTGCCCGAATGCATAGTAACAACTGTAAAGTTTAGTGGAGGAGAAATAATGGTCTGGGACTGTTTTTCATGGTTCAGCTCCTTAGTTCCAGTGAAGAGAAATCTTAACTCTACAGCATACACTGACATTCTAGACGATTCTGTTTGGGGAAGGCCCTTTCTTGTTTCAGCATGACAATGCCCCGTACACAAAGCAAGGTCCATACAGAAATGGTTTGTCGAGATCGGTGTGGAAGAACATGACTGGCCTGCACAGAGCCCTGACCTCAACTCCATCGAACACCTTTGAGATGAATTGGAACGCAGACTGCGAGCCAGGCCTAATCGCCCAACATCAGTGCCCGACCTCACTAATGCTCTTGTGGCTGAATGGAAGCATGTCCCAGCAGCAATGTTGTAACATCTAGTGGAAAGCCTTCCCAGAAGAGTAGAGGCTGTTCTAGCAGCAAAGGGGGGACCAACTCCATATTAATGCCCATGATTTTGTAATGTAGTGTATCTTGTTTCTTAGGCTCACCCGAACACACACACACACACACACAGGCCATTAGCCTCCTCTGAGTCACTGAATGTGTGATGGAAAAGCAGCATTGTAAGTGATATGTGATTATTTATCTATTATTTATTATCTGCTTTGGCCGACAGCTATTTTTACCTCTCCTGCTCCCCAGTTGAGAATCATCAACTATTTATTTAACTAGGCAAGTCAGTTAAGAACAAATTCTTATTTACAATGACAGCCTAGGAACAGTGGGTTAATTGCCTTGTTCAGGGGCAGAACAACATCTTTTTAACTTGTCAGCTCGGGGATTCAATCTAGCAACCTTTTGGTTACTGGCCCAACATTCTAACCACTAGGCTACCAAACTATATGTTTGTCACCTGCATTAAGGCTGAAACACCATATATATCCCTTGTTCTAAAGAGTCAATGCATAGTGTTCTTCACCGCAATGGTATTTCAGAATCTATCATTCACTTACTTAGAGCATGGGAGAGTTTGTGTTCTTTTACCTTCAGGGCATTTATGTTCTGTTGTGTAACTGTCACACCCATGCCAGAGAACAGCACACAGGATCTTGTCATTAACTGTGGTGTCTTTATTGACATATATTTATTTTCGCCATGAATCAGATCTAGGGATTAATGTGTATTGTAGCTAAACATTCCAATCAACTGTATGTGTGTGCATGTGTGTGTGTGCGTGTGCATGTGTGTGTGTCTATCAGGATTGGACTCAATTCAAATTGAAGGCAGTCAATTCAGGAAGTAAACTAAAATTAGAAGATATTTATTTGAATGATTTGTCTATACATGATCTATGTGTTTTCAGTCTTTGGGTTATTTTGCTATAAGTTATGTGTGTGTCTTCTCCAGGGAGCAGGTCCAGGCTAACTGTGTGCGCTGGAGGAAGAGGTTCTCCTTCCTGTGTAAGATGAGTGCCAACGCTGGGACAGGAGTACTGGACCCCTGTGTGTGCCGGGTGTCTGTGCGCAAGGTACAGGACTCACTACAACAACTCTGTCAAAGCAATGTGAATGCTGTGTCAAAATTAACTGCCTACCAGAATAGGGCAACTACTATGTATTGGTCTACTACTACTACTGTAGATTCTAGAACAGTCTACTAATAGGTCTACTACTACAACTGTAGATTCTAGAACAGACTACTAATTGGTCTATTACTACTACTGTAGATTCTAGAACAGTCTACTAATTGGTCTACTACTACTACTGTAGATTCTAGAACAGTTTACTACTACAACTGTAGATTCTAGAACAGACTACTAATTGGTCTACTACTACTGTAGATTCTAGAACAGTCTAATAATTGGTCTACTACTACTGTAGATTCTAGAACAGTCTACTAATTGGTCTACAACTACTACTGTAGATTCTAGAACAGTCTACTAATTGGTCTACTACTACTACTGTTGATTCTGGAACAGTCTACTAATTGGTCTACTACTACTACTGTAGATTCTAGAACAGTCTACTAATAGGTCTACTACTACTACTGTAGATTCTAGAACAGTCTACTAATAGGTCTACTACTACTACTATAGATTCTAGAACAGTCTACTAATTGGTCTACTACTACTACTGTAGATTCTAGAACAGTCTACTAATTGGTCTACTACTACTACTGTAGATTTTAGAACGGTCTACTAATAGGTCTACTACTACTACTGTAGATTCTAGAACAGACTACTAATTGGTCTACTACTACTACTGTAGATTCTAGAACAGTCTACTAATTGGTCTACTACTACTACTACTGTAGATTCTAGAACAGTCTACTAATTGGTCTACTACTACTACTGTAGATTCTAGAACAGTCTACTAATTGGTCTACTACTACTACTGTTGATTCTGGAACAGTCTACTAATTGGTCTACTACTACTACTGTAGATTCTAGAACAGTCTACTAATAGGTCTACTACTACTACTGTAGATTCTAGAACAGTCTACTAATAGGTCTACTACTACTACTGTAGATTCTAGAACTGTCTACTAATTGGTCTACTACTACTACTGTAGATTTTGGAACAGTCTACTAATAGGTCTACTACTACTACTGTAGATTATAGAACAGTCTACTAATTGGTATACTACTACTACTGTAGATTCTGGAACAGTCTACTAATAGGTCTACTACTACTAAAGTAGATTCTAGAACAGTCTACTAATTGGTATACTACTACTACTGTAGATTCTAGAACAGTCTACTAATAGGTCTTCTACTACTACTACTGTAGATTCTAGAACAGTCTACTAATTGGTATACTACTACTACTGTAGATTCTAGAACAGTCTACTAATTGGTCTACTACTACTACTGTAGATTCTAGAACAGTCTACTAATTGGTCTACTACTACTACTGTAGATTCTAGAACAGTCTACTAATTGGTATATTACTACTACTGTAGATTCTAGAACAGTCTACTAATAGGTCTACTACTACTACTGTAGATTCTAGAACAGTCTACTAATTGGTCTACTACTACTACTGTAGATTCTAGAACAGTCTACTAATTGGTATATTACTACTACTGTAGATTCTAGAACAGTCTACTAATAGGTCTACTACTACTACTGTAGATTCTAGAACAGTCTACTAATAGGTATACTACTACTACTGTAGATTCTAGAACAGTCTACTAATAGGTCTACTACTACTACTGTAGATTCTAGAACAGTCTACAAATAGGTCTACTACTACTGTAGATTCTAGAACAGTCTACTAATTGGTCTACTACTACTACTGTAGATTCTAGAACAGTCTACTAATTGGTCTACTACTACTACTGTAGATTCTAGAACAGTCTACTAATTGGTATATTACTACTACTGTAGATTCTAGAACAGTCTACTAATAGGTCTACTACTACTACTGTAGATTCTAGAACAGTCTACTAATAGGTCTACTACTACTACTGTAGATTCTAGAACAGTCTACTAATAGGTCTACTACTACTACTGTAGATTCTAGAACAGTCTACTAATTGGTATATTACTACTACTGTAGATTCTAGAACAGTCTACTAATAGGTCTACTACTACTACTGTAGATTCTAGAACAGTCTACTAATAGGTCTACTACTACTACTGTAGATTCTAGAACAGACCTGTAATTGGTCTACTACTACTACTGTAGATTCTAGAACAGACCTGTAATTGGTCTACTACTACTACTGTAGATTCTAGAACAGACCTGTAATTGGTCTACTACTACTGTAGATTCTAGAACAGACCTGTAATTGGTCTACTACTACTGTAGATTCTAGAACAGACCTGTAATTGGTCTACTACTACTACTGTAGATTCTAGAACAGACCTGTAATTGGTCTACTACTACTGTAGATTCTAGAACAGACCTGTAATTGGTCTACTACTTCTGTAGATTCTAGAACAGACCTGTAATTGGTCTACTACTACTACTGTAGATTCTAGAACAGACCTGTAATTGGTCTACTACTACTGTAGATTCTAGAACAGACCTGTAATTGGTATACTACAGGATATGTCAGGATATATCATTGACACCTTTGCTGCATGTGTGTTTTGACAAAAGTGTATCTGTGGCTTAGTTGTTGTTACACACAAAGATGGACATTTTGAATTGATAACTACTTTCCCTTATCTGTTTTTAGGAAATGAAGGGTGGAAAGACCTTTGCAAAGGTAATATTTTGCTCTTGAATTCATAGTCCCTAACCACGTTTCCTTCCACAGTTTCTATGCGAGTAAAGTCATACTGTATAAAAAGAGCTGTGATGAGAACAACAACTTTAACGCAATGATTTTTATCTGCAACAAGTCAATTTGGTGGAAACACACCAGTGGTGAGAGAAATCGCTTATTTTCTTTAATGCCGATTTTTTAAATATTCACATAAAAATCTATCGCCAATTGGATGGAAACCTAGCTAGTGACAAACTAGGCATACTGGCATTTTATAAGTAAATAAATAACTGAACATTCTTATCATAATACAAATTACTGTTAGTCATTTAACACCTGATATGATAATATCACTAAAGAATGAAGTCACCACTACCGCATGACTCATTCTTTAAAGGATAGTGCATTGATAGTATGGGAATACTTCCTACTTTTTGCCCACTACAGTAGCTTCTTACGTTTGTGATTGTTATAAGCAGGCTCTGGGTTTACCACTACAACAGAGTGCTCTGTACTACAACTCTGTGGAACTGAGGCTCTGTTGCCAAGCTGTTTTCATAAACCTGAATATATCTGTTCTCACTCTCCTCTGAAGCTGGGTTTTGCTGACCTGAACCTGTCAGAGTTTGCTGGCTCTGGCAGCACCACGCGGCGATGTCTACTAGAGGGTTACGATACCAAGAACACCAGACAGGACAACTCCATACTCAAGGTACAGTTCAGTACAGTTAGACAGTCCTCCAGAACATTCCCACCAGTCCACAACTCCCTTCAGGAAGCTACAGTACGGGACATGTTTATGACACTAGTGTCTGTCCTACTATGCCAACCCTACTTGGCTCTGTTCTACTACTCTAGAATGGGTAGCTCTACTTGGCTCTGTTCTACTACTCTAGAATGGGTTGCCCTACTTGGCTCTGTTCTACTACTCTAGAATGGTTGCCCTACTTGGCTCTGTTCTACTACTCTAGAATGGTTGCCCTACTTGGCTCTGTTCTACTATTCTAGAATGGGTTGCTCTACTTGGCTCTGTTCTACTACTCTAGAATGGGTTGCTCTACTTGGCTCTGTTCTACTACTCTAGAATGGGTCGCCCTACTTGGCTCTGTTCTACTACTCTAGAATGGGTTGCCCTACTTGGCTCTGTTCTACTATTCTAGAATGGTTTCCCTACTTGGCTCTGTTCTACTACTCTAGAATGGTTGCCCTACTTGGCTCTGTTCTACTACTCTAGAATGGGTTGCCCTACTTGGCTCTGTTCTACTACTCTAGAATGGGTTGTCCTACTTGGCTCTGTTCTACTCTAGAATGGGTTTCCCTACTTGGCTCTGTTCTACTACTCTAGAATGGGTAGCCCTACTTGGCTCTGTTCTACTACTCTAGAATGGGTCGTCCTACTTGGCTCTGTTCTACTCTAGAATGGGTTGCCCTACTTGTCTGCACTGGGACCACTGATCTGAAATGCCTGAATAGGTGAAGATCCAGTGACTGCACCTCCAGCTATCCAGCCTGTTGCTAATGAGTGGTCATGAGGGAGAGGACAGAAAGGGAACCGCCTGAGGCTGTTGAGTCATAGCCAACGTAGCTGAGTATTGGCACACATTGGGAGAAAGCTAATCGTTGGTTGTCACCCTGCCCTGCCCCCTAGTCACCATATGTTTACTAGTGTGTATGGGTAAACAGTCGGTAACTAGGGGTGTAATACCACTCAGTACAGTTGAGGATGAGCTATCCTAATGATGCAACTGCTGTGACATGTGCATGGAGACAGGCAGGTCTGGGCCTGCGATAAAGGACAAGCACCTGTAACACTGTGAATGGATATTGTACATGCTTTGGGTAGAAGTTGTACTTAGACACAGGTCTAGGATCAGCTTACCTATCCTAAATACTAACCTGAAATGGTAGAAGGGGAAAAGTCTAAAGTGACAGTGTCTGAAACTGATCAGTGTCAAGGGGCGACTTTATTATATTTCATATGGCCTGTGGATGTGTATGATCTCTGCTGACGGGGGTTTCCTGTCACCTCTGTCACAGGTCGTCATCAGCACACAGCTCATGTCTGGGGACCCCTGCTTTAAAACGTAAGTGAACCTTCTTTCAATCCTTTTGGTGGGTTACGTCACAAACAGTTTTAGGACTTAGCATTGTAGAAATGAATGCAGTTGTGGATAATGAATCAGTAAAGGTAAGTAGGAACCATTGATGTGATAGGCAGACAGCCTGACCACAGACACATAGAGGAAACCAACTGCACATTAAGCATCCTGTCTCTGAGTCACAGAAACAAAGGAGACTTCCGTCCCGTAAGTCGCTTTGGATAAAAGCTAAATGGCTAAGTTTCTCTCTATTTGGAAAGTCCATGTAGATTAACAAATGGTCATACAATCATGGTATATATTATTTAAACTGTTATGGTTATTTTGGGTATCTTGTGTGGGCATCTCAGCACTACATCAATTATTTGAAGTAAAAGATAGTTGTGGACACAATCTAACTGACTTCTGCCATTGAACATGAATAGCGACAGTTCTATTGTTTAGATGGTCATAAGAGAACTTCCCCACAGATTGTAGCTGGTCTCTGTTGATAACAACTGATTTGAGACCAGCTCAGACCTGAATGAAAACATTCTGAGCTAAACGCCACAGCAGACCCAGGACCAGTAGTCAAAAAGACCATGACATTCCCACACACTCCTGCCAGTGCTGAGAACATGTGTGTTTGAATGGCCACGCCTTTACTGTGAACACACACACACACACACTCTGTTTGAATCACACACTCGCTATTAAACCACACCTTTACACACTGTTCCTCGAACAGACAGTCTATCAATTGGCTGAATTGCACAGTGGATGCAATATACTGTAGCCTTTATAGAGCCTTTATAGAGCTGTTATAGAGCCTTTATAGAGCTGTTATAGAACCTTTATAGAGCTGTTATAGAGCCTTTATAGAACTGTTATAGAGCCTTTATAGAGCTGTTATAGAGCCATTATAGAGCTGTTATAGAACCTTTATAGAACTGTTATAGAGCCTTTATAGTGCTGTTATAGAGCCATTATAGAGCCTTTATAGAACTGTTATAGAGCCTGTATAGAGCTGTTATAGAGCTTTTATAGAACCTTTATAGAGCTGTTATAGAACCATTATAGAACCTTTATAGAGCTGTTATAGAGCCTTTATAGAGCTGTTATAGAGCCTTTATAGAGCTGTTATAGAGCCATTATAGAACTGTTATAGAGCCTTTATAGAGCTGTTATAGAGCCTTTATAGAGCTGTTATAGAACCTTTATAGGGCTGTTATAGAGCTGTTATATAACCTTTATAGAGCTGTTATAGAGCCATTATAGAGCTGTTATAGAGCCTTTATAGAGCCATTATAGAACCTTTATAGAGCTGTTATAGAGCCATTATAGAACTGTTATAGAGCCTTTATAGAGCTGTTATAGAGCCTTTATAGAGCTGTTATAGAACCTTTATAGGGCTGTTATAGAGCTGTTATATAACCTTTATAGAGCTGTTATAGAGCCATTATAGAGCCTTCATAGAACTGTTGTAGAGCCTTTATAGAGGTGTTATAACCTTTATAGAACCTTTATAGTCTGTTTGGAGCGGACAATAAAAACCCTTTGTGTCTGAGTGTGGGGTAGCTGAGCGCGCTGAGTCACACAGGAAGATAAGCCAGAGAACAAACAGACAGACTCAGGACATTGTACTCACAAGTAGTGAGCCTGGTATCATTTTACTATGTAGGTGGAAGGGGGGGAATGGATCTAGATGCCAGGAAGGATTCAGAATCAGTCCCCACTTACGCAGTGAATGTTGAGTTGGTTAGTGTGGGAGGGTTGCCTTGGCTGTGGCCTCTGATAACGCAGTGAACTGGAGAGATTCCAGCAGAACACTTTCATGCAATCATAAAGTGCCGGAGTGTCTCTGAGTACTCCTCTGTGTGTGTGTGTGTGTGTGTGTGTGTGTGTGTGTGTGTGTGTGTGTGTGTGTGTGTGTGTGTGTGTGTGTGTGTGTGTGTGTGTGTGTGTGTGTGTGTGTGTGTGTGTGTGTGTGTGTGTGTGTGTGTGTGTGTCTTTTACTGAGCTGTCCTACAGAATGTAACTCACACACAGTGTGTGCGTTGGACATATTTTCAGAGCTCTGTGGAAAGAAAGCCAAGGCTTTATCGTAAGAGCAGAAACCACTCCAAAACTACTGACGTCACACCCAGAGCTCCTCACATTCATCACATAAAGTCGCTCTCGCGTTCTGTGCTACTGTATCTCTGTTTAACTTTCTCCCCCCTCTGTATCTCTGTTTAACTTTCTCTCCCCCCTCTCTGTATCTCTGTTTAACTTTCTCCCCCCTCTCTGTATCTCTGTTTAACTTTCTCTCCCCCCTCTGTATCTCTGTTTAACATTCTCTCCCCCCTCTCTGTATCTCTGTTTAACTTTATCTCCCCCCTCTCTGTATCTCTGTTTAACTTTATCTCCCCCCTCTCTGTATCTCTGTTTAACTTTCTCTCCCCTGTGTATCTCTGTTTAACTTTCTCCCCCCCCTCTCTGTATCTCTGTTTAACTTTCTCCCCCCCTCTCTGTATCTCTGTTTAACTTTCTCTCCCCCCTCTCTGTATCTCTGTTTAACTTTCTCCCCCCTCTCTGTATCTCTGTTTAACTTTCTCTCCCCTCTCTCTGTATCTCTCTGTTTAACTTTCTCTCCCCCCTCTCTGTATCTCTGTTTAACCCCCCCCCCCTCTCTGTATCTCTGTTTAACTTTCTCTCCCCTCTCTCTGTATCTCTGTTTAACTTTCTCTCCCCCCTCTCTGTATCACTGTTTAACTTTCTCCCCCCCTCTCTGTATCTCTGTTTAACTTTCTCTCCCCCCTCTCTGTATCTCTGTTTAACTTTCTCTCCCCCCTCTCTGTATCTCTGTTTAACTTTCTCTCCCCCCTCTCTGTATCTCTGTTTAACTTTCTCCCCCTCTCTCTGTATCTCTGTTTTACTTTCTCTCCCCCCCTCTCTGTATCTCTGTTTAACTTTCTCTCCCCCCTCTCTGTATCTCTGTTTAACTTTCTCTCCCCCCTCTCTGTATCTCTCTGTTTAACTTTCTCTCCCCCCTCTCTGTATCTCTGTTTAACCCCCCCCCCCCTCTCTGTATCTCTGTTTAACTTTCTCTCCCCCCTCTCTGTATCTCTGTTTAACTTTCTCCCTCCCCCTCTCTGTATCTCTGTTTAACTTTCTCTCCCCCCTCTCTGTATCACTGTTTAACTTTCTCCCTCCCCCTCTCTGTATCTCTGTTTAACTTTCTCCCTCCCCCTCTCTGTATCTCTGTTTAACTTTCTCTCCCCCCTCTCTGTATCTCTGTTTAACTTTCTCTCCCCCCTCTCTGTATCTCTCTGTTTAACTTTCTCTCCCCCCTCTCTGTATCTCTGTTTAACCCCCCCCCCCCTCTCTGTATCTCTGTTTAACTTTCTCTCCCCCCTCTCTGTATCTCTGTTTAACTTTCTCCCTCCCCCTCTCTGTATCTCTGTTTAACTTTCTCTCCCCCCTCTCTGTATCACTGTTTAACTTTCCCCCTCCCCCTCTCTGTATCTCTGTTTAACTTTCTCCCTCCCCCTCTCTGTATCTCTGTTTAACTTTCTCTCCCCCTTCTCTGTATCTCTGTTTAACTTTCTCTCCCCCTTCTCTGTATCTCTGTTTAACTTTCTCCCCCCCCTCTGTATCTCTGTTTAACTTTCTCCCTCCCCCTCTCTGTATCTCTGTTTAACTTTCTCTCCCCCTTCTCTGTATCTCTGTTTAACTTTCTCCCCCCCTCTGTATCTCTGTTTAACTTTCTCTCCCCCCTCTCTGTATCTCTGTTTAACTTTCTTTCCCCCCTCTCTGTATCTCTGTTTAACCCCCCCCCCCTCTCTGTATCTCTGTTTAACTTTCTCTCCCCCCTCTCTGTATCTCTGTTTAACTTTCTCTCCCCCCTCTCTGTATCTCTGTTTAACTTTCTCTCCCCCCTCTCTGTATCTCTGTTTAACTTTCTCCATCCCCCTCTCTGTATCTCTGTTTAACTTTCTCTCCCCCCTCTCTGTATCACTGTTTAACTTTCTCCCTCCCCCTCTCTGTATCTCTGTTTAACTTTCTCCCTCCCCCTCTCTGTATCTCTGTTTAACTTTCTCTCCCCCTTCTCTGTATCTCTGTTTAACTTTCTCTCCCCCTTCTCTGTATCTCTGTTTAACTTTCTCCCCCCCTCTGTATCTCTGTTTAACTTTCTCCCTCCCCCTCTCTGTATCTCTGTTTAACTTTCTCTCCCCCTTCTCTGTATCTCTGTTTAACTTTCTCCCCCCCCCTCTGTATCTCTGTTTAACTTTCTCTCCCCCCTCTCTGTATCTCTGTTTAACTTTCTCTCCCCCTCTCTGTATCTCTGTTTAACTCCCCCCCCTCTCTGTATCTCTGTTTAACTTTCTCTCCCCCCTCTCTGTATCTCTGTTTAACTTTCTCTCCCCCCTCTCTGTATCTCTGTTTAACTTTCTCTCCCCCCTCTCTGTATCTCTGTTTAACTTTCTCTCCCCCCTCTCTGTATCTCTGTTTAACTTTCTCCCCCCCTCTCTGTATCTCTGTTTAACTTTCTCCCTCCCCCTCTCTGTATCTCTGTTTAACTTTCTCTCCCCCCTCTCTGTATCTCTGTTTAACTTTCTCCCTCCCCCTCTCTGTATCTCTGTTTAACTTTCTCTCCCCCTTCTCTGTATCTCTGTTTAACTTTCTCCCCCCCCTCTGTATCTCTGTTTAACTTTCTCTCCCCCCTCTCTGTATCTCTGTTTAACTTTCTCTCCCCCCTCTCTGTATCTCTGTTTAACTTTCTCTCCCCCCTCTCTGTATCTCTGTTTAACTTTCTCTCCCCCTCTCTGTATCTCTGTTTAACCCCCCCCTCTCTGTATCTCTGTTTAACTTTCTCTCCCCCCTCTCTGTATCTCTGTTTAACTTTCTCTCCCCCCTCTCTGTATCTCTGTTTAACTTTCTCTCCCCCCTCTCTGTATCTCTGTTTAACTTTCTCTCCCCCCTCTCTGTATCTCTGTTTAACTTTCTCCCCCCTCTCTGTATCTCTGTTTAACTTTCTCCCCCCTCTCTGTATCTCTGTTTAACTTTCTCTCCCCCCTCTCTGTATCTCTGTTTAAGTTTCTCTCCCCCCTCTCTGTATCTCTGTTTAACTTTCTCCCCCCCTCTCTGTATCTTTGTTTAACTTTCTCTCCCCCCTCTCTGTATCTCTGTTTAACTTTCTCCCCCCCCTCTCTGTATCTCTGTTTAACTTTCTCTCCCCCCTCTCTGTATCTCTGTTTAACTTTCTCTCCCCCCTCTCTGTATCTCTGTTTAACCCCCCCCCCTCTCTGTATCTCTGTTTAACTTTCTCTCCCCCCTCTCTGTATCTCTGTTTAACTTTCTCCCTCCCCGTCTCTGTATCTCTCTGTTTAACCCCCCCCCCTCTCTGTATCTCTGTTTAACATTCTCTCCCCCCTCTCTGTATCTCTGTTTAACTTTCTCTCCCCCCTCTCTGTATCTCTGTTTAACTTTCTCCCCCCTCTCTGTATCTCTGTTTAACTTTCTCCCCCCTCTCTGTATCTCTGTTTAACATTCTCTCCCCCCTCTCTGTATCTCTGTTTAACTTTCTCTCCCCCCTCTCTGTATCTCTGTTTAACTTTCTCTCCCCCCTCTCTGTATCTCTGTTTAACTTTCTCTCCCCCTCTTTGTATCTCTGTTTAACTTTCTCTCCCCCCTCTCTGTATCTCTGTTTAACTTTCTCTCCCCCCTCTCTGTATCTCTGTTTAACTTTCTCTCCCCCCTCTCTGTATCTCTGTTTAACATTCTCTCCCCCCTCTCTGTATCTCTGTTTAACTTTCTCTCCCCCTCTCTGTATCTCTGTTTAACTTTCTCTCCCCCTCTCTGTATCTCTGTTTAACATTCTCTCCCCCCTCTCTGTATCTCTGTTTAACTTTCTCCCCCCTCTCTGTATCTCTGTTTAACTTTCTCTCCCCCCTCTCTGTATCTCTGTTTAACCCCCCCCCCCCTCTCTGTATCTCTGTTTAACTTTCTCTCCCCCCTCTCTGTATCTCTGTTTAACTTTCTCCCTCCCCCTCTCTGTATCTCTGTTTAACTTTCTCTCCCCCCTCTCTGTATCACTGTTTAACTTTCTCCCTCCCCCTCTCTGTATCTCTGTTTAACTTTCTCTCCCCCTTCTCTGTATCTCTGTTTAACTTTCTCTCCCCCCTCTCTGTATCTCTGTTTAACTTTCTCCCTCCCCCTCTCTGTATCTCTGTTTAACTTTCTCTCCCCCCTCTCTGTATCACTGTTTAACTTTCTCCCTCCCCCTCTCTGTATCTCTGTTTAACTTTCTCTCCCCCTTCTCTGTATCTCTGTTTAACTTTCTCTCCCCCTTCTCTGTATCTCTGTTTAACTTTCTCCCCCCCCTCTGTATCTCTGTTTAACTTTCTCCCTCCCCCTCTCTGTATCTCTGTTTAACTTTCTCTCCCCCTTCTCTGTATCTCTGTTTAACTTTCTCCCCCCCTCTGTATCTCTGTTTAACTTTCTCTCCCCCCTCTCTGTATCTCTGTTTAACTTTCTCTCCCCCTCTCTGTATCTCTGTTTAACCCCCCCCCCTCTCTGTATCTCTGTTTAACTTTCTCTCCCCCCTCTCTGTATCTCTGTTTAACTTTCTCTCCCCCCTCTCTGTATCTCTGTTTAACTTTCTCTCCCCCCTCTCTGTATCTCTGTTTAACTTTCTCTCCCCCCTCTCTGTATCTCTGTTTAACTTTCTCCCTCCCCCTCTCTGTATCTCTGTTTAACTTTCTCTCCCCCCTCTCTGTATCACTGTTTAACTTTCTCCCTCCCCCTCTCTGTATCTCTGTTTAACTTTCTCCCTCCCCCTCTCTGTATCTCTGTTTAACTTTCTCTCCCCCTTCTCTGTATCTCTGTTTAACTTTCTCTCCCCCTTCTCTGTATCTCTGTTTAACTTTCTCCCCCCCTCTGTATCTCTGTTTAACTTTCTCCCTCCCCCTCTCTGTATCTCTGTTTAACTTTCTCTCCCCCTTCTCTGTATCTCTGTTTAACTTTCTCCCCCCCTCTGTATCTCTGTTTAACTTTCTCTCCCCCCTCTCTGTATCTCTGTTTAACTTTCTCTCCCCCCTCTCTGTATCTCTGTTTAACCCCCCCCCCTCTCTGTATCTCTGTTTAACTTTCTCTCCCCCCTCTCTGTATCTCTGTTTAACTTCTCTCCCCCCTCTCTGTATCTCTGTTTAACTTTCTCTCCCCCCTCTCTGTATCTCTGTTTAACTTTTTCTCCCCCCTCTCTGTATCTCTGTTTAACTTTCTCCCCCCCTCTCTGTATCTCTGTTTAACTTTCTCCCTCCCCCTCTCTGTATCTCTGTTTAACTTTCTCTCCCCCTTCTCTGTATCTCTGTTTAACTTTCTCTCCCCCCTCTCTGTATCTCTGTTTAACTTTCTCCCTCCCCGTCTCTGTATCTCTCTGTTTAACCCCCCCCCCCCTCTCTGTATCTCTGTTTAACATTCTCTCCCCCCTCTCTGTATCTCTGTTTAACTTTCTCTCCCCCCTCTCTGTATCTCTGTTTAACTTTCTCCCCCCTCTCTGTATCTCTGTTTAACTTTCTCCCCCCTCTCTGTATCTCTGTTTAACATTCTCTCCCCCCTCTCTGTATCTCTGTTTAAGTTTCTCTCCCCCCTCTCTGTATCTCTGTTTAACTTTCTCCCCCCCTCTCTGTATCTTTGTTTAACTTTCTCTCCCCCCTCTCTGTATCTCTGTTTAACTTTCTCCCCCCCTCTCTGTATCTCTGTTTAACTTTCTCTCCCCCCTCTCTGTATCTCTGTTTAACCCCCCCCCTCTCTGTATCTCTGTTTAACTTTCTCTCCCCCCTCTCTGTATCTCTGTTTAACTTTCTCTCCCCCCTCTCTGTATCTCTGTTTAACTTTCTCTCCCCCCTCTCTGTATCTCTGTTTAACTTTCTCTCCCCCCTCTCTGTATCTCTGTTTAACTTTCTCTCCCCCTCTTTGTATCTCTGTTTAACTTTCTCTCCCCCCTCTCTGTATCTCTGTTTAACTTTCTCTCCCCCCTCTCTGTATCTCTGTTTAACTTTCTCTCCCCCCTCTCTGTATCTCTGTTTAACTTTCTCTCCCCCCTCTTTGTATCTCTGTTTAACTTTCTCTCCCCCCTCTCTGTATCTCTGTTTAACTTTCTCCCTCCCCTCTCTCTGTATCTCTGTTTAACATTCTCTCCCCCCTCTCTGTATCTCTGTTTAACTTTCTCCCCCCTCTCTGTATCTCTGTTTAACTTTCTCTCCCCCCTCTCTGTATCTCTGTTTAACCCCCCCCCTCTCTGTATCTCTGTTTAACTTTCTCTCCCCCCTCTCTGTATCTCTGTTTAACTTTCTCCCTCCCCCTCTCTGTATCTCTGTTTAACTTTCTCTCCCCCCTCTCTGTATCACTGTTTAACTTTCTCCCTCCCCCTCTCTGTATCTCTGTTTAACTTTCTCTCCCCCTTCTCTGTATCTCTGTTTAACTTTCTCTCCCCCCTCTCTGTATCTCTGTTTAACTTTCTCTCCCCCCTCTCTGTATCTCTGTTTAACTTTCTCTCCCCCCTCTCTGTATCTCTGTTTAACTTTCTCTCCCCCCTCTCTGTATCTCTGTTTAACCCCCCCCCCTCTCTGTATCTCTGTTTAACTTTCTCTCCCCCCTCTCTGTATCTCTGTTTAACTTTCTCTCCCCCCTCTCTGTATCTCTGTTTAACTTCCTCTCCCCCCTCTCTGTATCTCTGTTTAACTTTCTCTCCCCCCTCTCTGTATCTCTGTTTAACTTTCTCCCCCCCTCTCTGTATCTCTGTTTAACTTTCTCTCCCCCCTCTCTGTATCTCTGTTTAACTTTCTCTCCCCCCTCTCTGTATCTCTGTTTAACTTTCTTTCCCCCCTCTCTGTATCTCTGTTTAACTTTCTCCCCCCCTCTCTGTATCTTTGTTTAACTTTCTCTCCCCCCTCTCTGTATCTCTGTTTAACTTTCTCTCCCCCCTCTCTGTATCTCTGTTTAACTTTCTCTCCCCCCTCTCTGTATCTCTGTTTAACTTTCTCTCCCCCCTCTCTGTATCTCTGTTTAACTTTCTCTCCCCCCTCTCTGTATCTCTGTTTAACTTTCTCCCCCCCCCCTCTGTATCTCTGTTTAACTTTCTCTCCCCCCTCTCTGTATCTCTGTTTCACTTTCTCTCCCCCCTCTCTGTATCTCTGTTTAACCCCCCCCCCCCTCTCTGTATCTCTGTTTAACTTTCTCCCTCCCCGTCTCTGTATCTCTCTGTTTAACCCCCCCCCCCCTCTCTGTATCTCTGTTTAACATTCTCTCCCCCCTCTCTGTATCTCTGTTTAACTTTCTCTCCCCCCTCTCTGTATCTCTGTTTAACTTTCTCCCCCCTCTCTGTATCTCTGTTTAACTTTCTCCCCCCTCTCTGTATCTCTGTTTAACATTCTCTCCCCCCTCTCTGTATCTCTGTTTAACTTTCTCTCCCCCCTCTCTGTATCTCTGTTTAACTTTCTCTCCCCCCTCTCTGTATCTCTGTTTAACTTTCTCTCCCCCTCTTTGTATCTCTGTTTAACTTTCTCTCCCCCTTCTCTGTATCTCTGTTTAACTTTCTCTCCCCCCTCTCTGTATCTCTGTTTAACTTTCTCTCCCCCCTCTCTGTATCTCTGTTTAACGTTCTCTCCCCCCTCTCTGTATCTCTGTTTAACTTTCTCTCCCCCCTCTCTGTATATCTGTTTAACTTTCTCCCTCCCCTCTCTCTGTATCTCTGTTTAACATTCTCTCCCCCCTCTCTGTATCTCTGTTTAACTTTCTCCCCCCTCTCTGTATCTCTGTTTAACTTTCTCTCCCCCCTCTCTGTATCTCTGTTTAACTTTCTCTCCCCCCTCTCTGTATCTCTGTTTAACTTTCTCTCCCCCCTCTCTGTATCTCTGTTTAACTTTCTCTCCCCCCTCTCTGTATCTCTGTTTAACTTTCTCTCCCCCTCTCTGTATCTCTGTTTAACTTTCTCTCCCCCCTCTCTGTATCTCTGTTTAACTTTCTCTCCCCCCTCTCTGTATCTCTGTTTAACTTTCTCTCCCCCTCTCTGTATCTCTGTTTAACATTCTCTCCCCCTCTCTGTATCTCTGTTTAACCCCCCCCCCCCCTCTCTGTATCTCTGTTTAACTTTCTCTCCCCCCTCTCTGTATCTCTGTTTAATATTCTCTCCCCCTCTCTGTATCTCTGTTTAACCCCCCCCCCTCTCTGTATCTCTGTTTAACTTTCTCTCCCCCCTCTCTGTATCTCTGTTTAACCCCCCCCCTCTCTGTATCTCTGTTTAACTTTCTCTCCCCCCTCTCTGTATCTCTGTTTAACTTTCTCTCCCCCCTCTCTGTATCTCTGTTTAACTTTCTCTCCCCCCTCTCTGTATCTCTGTTTAACTTTCTCTCCCCCCTCTCTGTATCTCTGTTTAACATTCTCTCCCCCTCTCTGTATCTCTGTTTAACCCCCCCCCTCTCTGTATCTCTGTTTAACTTTCTCCCCCCTCTCTGTATCTCTGTTTAACTTTCTCCCCCCTCTCTGTATCTCTGTTTAACTTTCTCTCCCCCCTCTCTGTATCTCTGTTTAACTTTCTCTCCCCCCTCTCTGTATCTCTGTTTAACTTTCTCTCCCCCTCTCTGTATCTCTGTTTAACCCCCCCCCCCCCTCTCTGTATCTCTGTTTAACTTTCTCTCCCCTCTCTCTGTATCTCTGTTTAACTTTCTCTCCCCTCTCTGTATCTCTGTTTAACTTTCTCTCCCCCTCTCTGTATCTCTGTTTAACTTTCTCTCCCCCCTCTCTGTATCTCTGTTTAACATTCTCTCCCCCTCTCTGTATCTCTGTTTAACTTTATCTCCCCCCTCTCTGTATCTCTGTTTAACATTCTCTCCCCCTCTCTGTTATCTCTGTTTAACCCCCCCCCCCTCTCTGTATCTCTGTTTAACATTCTTTCTGTTTAACACTTGACTGTGTTGTAAAATAAGTGAGAGACGTGGTGGTTTCCTGTGTTTTAAAAGTAAGAGAAGTGGTGGTTTCCTGTGTTGTAAAAGTAAGAGAAGTGGTGGTTTCCTGTGTTGTAAGAGAAGTGAGACGTGGTGGTTTCCTGTGTTGTAAAAGAAGTGAGATGTGGTGGTTTCCTGTTGTAACGCTCGTCGGAAGAAGACCAAGGTGCAGCGTGGTACGTGTTCATGCTTCTTTATTAAAAACCCGAACACCAAACAAAACAACAAAACAACAACGAACGTGACGTCTTGAAGGCTACACAGAGCTAACAAAAACAACATCCCACCACCTAAAGTGGCAAAACAGGCTGCCTAAGTATGATTCCCAATCAGAGACAACGATAGACAGCTGTCCCTGATTGAGAACCACACCCGGCCAAAACATAGAAAACCAAAACCTAGAAATAAAGAACATAGAATGCCCACCCAAATCACACCCTGACCAAACCAAAAAGAGACATAAAAAAGTCTCTCTTAAGGTCAGGGCGTGACACCTGTGTTGTAAAAGAAGTGAGAGATGTGGTGGTTTCCTGTCTTGTAAAAGCGGGGTTATTAAAGAGCAGAAGAGCAGCTAACCAGAAATACAGCTCATGAAACCCTTTTAGGATCTTATTATAGATCAGAACTTCTGATAGGGTATGATTAATGTCCTCTACTGTGATTAATGTCCTCTACTGTGATTGATGTCCTCTACTGTGATTAATGTCCTCTACTCTGATTAATGTCCTCTACTGTGATTACTGTCCTCTACTGTGATTAATGTCCTCTACTGTGATTAATGTCCTCTACTGTGATTAATGTCCTCTACTGTGATTAATGTCCTCTACTGTGATTAATGTCCTCTACTGTGATTAATGTCCTCTACTGTGATTGATGTCCTCTACTGTGATTAATGTCCTCTACTGTGATTAATGTCCTCTACTGTGGTTAATGTCCTCTACTGTGATTAATGCCCTCTACTGTGATTAATGTCCTCTACTGTGATTAATGTCCTCTACTGTGATTAATGTCCTCTACTGTGATTGATGTCCTCTACTGTGATTGATGTCCTCTACTGTGATTAATGTCCTCTACTGTGATTACTGTCCTCTACTGTGATTCATGTCCTCTACTGTGATTCATGTCCTTTACTGTGATTCATGTCCTCTACTGTGATTGATGTCCTCTACTGTGATTAATGTCCTCTACTGTGATTAATGTCCTCTACTGTGATTACTGTCCTCTACTGTGATTGATGTCCTCTACTGTGATTGATGTCCTCTACTGTGATTGATGTCCTCTACTGTGATTAATGTCCTCTACTGTGATTAATGTCCTCTACTGTGATTACTGTCCTCTACTGTGATTAATGTCCTCTACTGTGATTGATGTCCTCTACTGTGATTAATGTCCTCTACTGTGATTAATGTCCTCTACTGTGATTGATGTCCTCTACTGTGATTGATGTCCTCTACTGTGATTAATGTCCTCTACTGTGATTAATGTCCTCTACTGTGATTACTGTCCTCTACTGTGATTGATGTCCTCTACTGTGATTAATGTCCTCTACTGTGATTAATGTCCTCTACTGTGATTGATGTCCTCTACTGTGATTCATGTCCTCTACTGTGATTCATGTCCTCTACTGTGATTCATGTCCTCTACTGTGATTCATGTCCTCTACTGTGATTCATGTCCTCTACTGTGATTCATGTCCTCTACTGTGATTCATGTCCTCTACTGTGATTTGTGTCCTCTACTGTGATTCATGTCCTCTACTGTGATTCATGTCCTCTACTGTGATTCATGTCCTCTACTGTAGAACTGTGCAGTCAGTTCTAAGGTTGTTTATAGGAAGGGATGGGTCATGTTATGTCATAAAGGTTGTAGGCAGGATGGTTGTCTAAGATGTGTTTATACCATTTAGCCAGTCACTTTCAAATGACCGTATGAACAAACAGATGGACATCCTCAAACTAACCAACAACCATACATGGTAGCAAGTAGGTTTGGAACAGGTGTGGTGGGGTGTTGGGTTTGGGTTGTAAAATGGGTCAGGGTGAATGTCAATGTCCCTGTGTCCCCTTTAGGCCACCGTCCACAGCCATGAAACTGGGCATCCAGCAGGCAGAGTGTCTTTATGAAGACAGGAAGGGAGGGGACACCCACACACCCTGCCTCTCCATACCAGGTACACACACCCACCCACACCCTGCCTCCCCATACCAGGTATACACACACACCCACCCACACCCTGCCTCCACATACCAGGTACACACACCCACCCACACCCTGCCTCCACATACCAGGTACACCCACACCCTGCCTACCCATACCAGGTACACACACACACACCCTGCCTCCCCATACCAGGTACACCCACACACCCTGCCTCTACATACCAGGTACACACACACACCCTGCTTCCCCATACCAGGTACACACACACACCCTGCCACACACACCCTGCCTCCCCATACCAGGTACACACACACACACACACACCCTGCCTCCCCATACCAGGTACACACACACACCCTGCCTCCCCATACCAGGTACACACACACACACACACCCTGCCTCCCCATACCAGGTACACCCATACACCCTGCCTACCCATACCAGGTACACCCACACACCCTGCCTACCCATACCAGGTACACACACACCCTGCCTCCCCATACCAGGTACACACACACACACACACACACCCTGCCTCCCCATACCAGGTACACCCACACACCCTGCCTACCCATACCAGGTACACCCACACACCCTGTCTCCCCGTACACACACACCCTGTCTCCCCGTACACACACACCCTGTCTCCCCGTACACACACACCCTGTCTCCCCGTACACACACACCCTGTCTCCCCGTACAAACACACCCTGTCACCCCGTACACACACACAGCCTGCCTCTGCGTACCAGGAACACTCACCCAAACACTCACATCCCGCCAGCTCTGGACACTTTTGAATTGATTTACAGCAGTATGGCAGGATTGAACCCTGTTATTCACTAATCATTAGTGCTGATGTTGTGTCGATGTTGTGCTGACGTTGTGCTGCTATCCCCTCCTGCTCAGAGCCCCCGGGGAAGTGTGTGTCTACTCCTGATGAGCCGAGAGCATATGGCCACTCTAGAACATCCAGCTATGCCAGCCAACAGTCCAAAGTGTCAGGTATCTAAACACCGCATCTGAACCAGATATGAATTAGAAAAGGCTATGACCTATTATGAATTAAATAAGATTATGAATAGTATGTATGAATGTCTGAAAAGCCATAGCTTGCCCTCAGTTATCTTTGTGGTTGTGAAATCTGTTTCCATTAAGTGTCTGTCACTGTCGTGTGGAGTGTAACATTGCCTACTCGTTCCCCATAGGCTATAGCTCAGGTCACTCACGCTCCTCCAGCCTATCAGAGCTCACACACAAGAGGAACCCCTCAGCGGGCTCCGCCTCCACAGGCATCGGAAGTATTCCTGAACCCAGCGTGGACCGGGGGGCTGAGAGGGAGGCCCGCTCTACACCTCCTGTCTCTGTCACCTGTTCCTGCTCCCCCGTGCCTGAACACCCCCCCACCCCCTCCTCAGAGAGACTCAGCAGGTAATATCTACACACTCACTCACCTCTGTCCTTTCAACGGAGTATCACAATGTAATCATCAGACGAGGACAGTAGTCTGTTATGGTGCTGCTGGCAATGCTCCATCTCATCCACCCTTCTTTCTTTCTCACGTGTGTGTGCATGTGTGTGTACATACATGGTGTGTGTGTACATACATGGTGTGTGTGTACATACATGGTGTGTGTACATACGTGGTGTGTGTGTGTGTGTGTCTCAGGCATCCAGTGAAGCAGAGCTCGGTGGAGTGTCAGCTGAAGAGGGTAGACGCCACACGGGTAGACGCTGACGACATCGTGGAGAAGATCCTCCAGAGCCAGGACTTCAGCCACGGCCTGCTGGACTCCAGTGCTGAGGGTACGCTCACCATGCTAGATGTTAGCTCAATGTTGAGGACTAGACTTTACCCAGCTCAGACACTTAGACTAGCTCAGAGGACTAGACTTTACCCAGCTCAGACACTTAGACTAGCTCAGAGGACTAGACTTTACCCAGCTCAGACACTTAGACTAGCTCAGAGGACTAGACTTTACCCAGCTCAGACACTTAGACTAGCTCAGAGGACTAGACTTTACCCAGCTCAGACACTTAGACTAGCTCAGAGGACTAGACTTTACCCAGCTCAGACACTTAGACTAGCTCAGAGGACTAGACTTTACCCAGCTCAGACACTTAGACTAGCTCAGAGGACTAGCTCCCAGCAGCCAGACTAGCTCAGCTAGACTTTACCCAGCTCAGACACTTAGACTAGCTCAGAGGACTAGACTTTACCCAGCTCAGACACTTAGACTAGCTCAGAGGACTAGACTTTACCCAGCTCAGACACTTAGACTAGCTCAGAGGACTAGACTTTACCCAGTTCAGACACTTAGACTAGCTCAGAGGACTAGACTTTACCCAGCTCAGACACTTAGACTAGCTCAGAGGACTAGACTTTACCCAGCTCAGACACTTAGACTAGCTCAGAGGACTAGACTTTACCCAGCTCAGACACTTAGACTAGCTCAGAGGACTAGACTTTACCCAGCTCAGACACTTAGACTAGCTCAGAGGACTAGACTTTACCCAGCTCAGACACTTAGACTAGCTCAGAGGACTAGACTTTACCCAGCTCAGACACTTAGACTAGCTCAGAGGACTAGACTTTACCCAGTTCAGACACTTAGACTAGCTCAGAGGACTAGACTTTACCCAGCTCAGACACTTAGACTAGCTCAGAGGACTAGACTTTACCCAGCTCTCTTTCTTCAGAGACTGCAGCCAAGATTTAGTGGAGTCTATTGTAGAGAAAACTGTTTCCATGGATACTAGCAGGAATATAGGCCATAGTGGAGAGAGAGTTTAGTATGTGAGAGATGACTCGTGGCAGAGGTCTGCATACACCAGTCACATCAGACAGACTCTACTGTCCTGCACACATCACAAGTTATGGTCACTTTCTTGTGCTTTACCTAATGGACTTTTTGATTAGCTGTTTCAGTTGACTAGTTTTTTCAAAGCCCCTTAACTCCATGTCTCTCTCACAGTAAAGCCCCTCCACTCCCCGTCTCTCTCACAGTAAAGCCCCTCCACTCCATGTCTCTCTCACAGTAAAGCCCCTCCACTCCCTGTCTCTCTCACAGTAAAGCCCCTCCACTCCCCGTCTCTCTCAGGGTAAAGCCCCTCCACTCCGTGTCTCTCTCACGGTAATGCCCCTCCACTCCCCGTCTCTCTCACAGTAAAGCCCCTCCACTCCCCTTCTCTCTCACAGTAAAGCCCCTCCACTCCCCGTCTCTCTCACAGTAAAGCCCCTCCACTCCCTGTCTCTCTCACAGTAAAGCCCCTCCACTCCCCTTCTCTCTCACAGTAAAGCCCCTCCACTCCCCGTCTCTCTCACAGTAAAGCCCCTCCACTCCCTGTCTCTCTCACAGTAAAGCCCCTCCACTCCCCGTCTCTCTCACAGTAAAGCCCCTCCACTCCCTGTCTCTCTCACAGTAAAGCCCCTCCACTCCCTGTCTCTCTCACAGTAAAGCCCCTCCACTCCCTGTCTCTCTCACAGTAAAGCCCCTCCACTCCCTGTCTCTCTTACAGTAAAGCCCCTCCACTCCCTGTCTCTCTCACAGTAAAGCCCCTCCACTCCCTGTCTCTCTCACAGAAAGCCCCTCCACTCCCTGTCTCTCTCACAGTAAAGCCCCTCCACTCCCTGTCTCTCTTACAGTAAAGCCCCTCCACTCCCTGTCTCTCTCACAGTAAAGCCCCTCCACTCCCTGTCTCTCTCACAGTAAAGCCCCTCCACTCCCTGTCTCTCTCACAGTAAAGCCCCTCCACTCCCCGTCTCTCTCACGGTAAAGCCCCTCCACTCCCCGTCTCTCTCACAGTAAAGCCCCTCCACTCCCCGTCTCTCTCACAGTAAAGCCCCTCCACTCCCTGTCTCTCTTACAGTAAAGCCCCTCCACTCCCTGTCTCTCTCACAGTAAAGAATGCTTGTCAATAACCACTTATTTTTAGATGGCTAAGCAAATAACCACGGGCCATTTTGGCAGCGCGGCGACCTTGCGTTGATTGACAGTATCTTGTTTGTGCGTTACAGAGGAGGGGCTCAGGCTGTTTATTGGTCCTGGTGGAAGCACAGCGCTGGGAAGCCAACACACCAGGTGGGTGACATTATTACCTAATGCATCAGAAAGTGGGTGACACCATAGAGATAGAATGACTACAAAGGGACACACAACAGCAGGCACTCCTAGCAACAATCACTGTCACTGAATCACTGATAACAGATAACATTTAAAGGGATAGGGCACAATTTTGTCAATTAACTATCTACCTCTAACTTCCTTCATACTGGACGCAGACATAAAACATGTATCCATTAAGTAGATAAAGGGCTTAATTGTCAAAATCTTGCACTCTCCCTTTAATGCTCAAGGGCCAATCGATAGAATATGTGATTAATAGAATGTGATTGTTTGTTGTTAAGAGTTTTTCAGTAACACACTTTCACTTGTTTGGTGTGAGTTGTTGCTGGTTGGATAATAACGTGTGTGGCGTTCTCTTTCAGGGTTGGCGCGGGGCCCTACGAGCAGGTGGTGATCAGACGCTAGCCCCCTGGGAGTGGATGTGTCTCGTAAGGTGCCAGAACACCACAGAGTCTGACAGAGGGAAATAGTTGTCTCACCTCTATGCAGGACAAACATTTGTTCCAATGGGAGTCCAGGTCTGATGTGTGGAACCTGTGTAAGCCTGCTCCCCTAGTGTTGAAGCCAGGAGGTGACCTGAAGTTCATGATTACAACTTGTTCAATAACTTTCAGAAGAAAGAGGATATATTTATATACACACAATGTGTAGTCGGAAAGTATTGAGAACCCTTGATTTTTCCCACATTTTGTGATATGTGAACCCTTTGGCCTGAATGCCAAGGGTCTTAAATGTGATATTTCCATTTTTAATAAATGTCGAAAAAACAGTTTTTGCTTTGTCATTATGGGGTATTGTGTGTAGGTTGAAGATATATCTTCAACCTACACACAATACCCCATAATGACAAAGCAAAAACTGTTTTTTCGACATTTATTAAAAATGGAAATATCACATTTAAGACCCTTTACTCAGTACTTTGTTGAAGCACATTTGGCAGTGATTACAGCCTTGGGTCTTCTTGGGTAGGACGCTACAAGTTTGGCGCACCTGTATTTGGAGAGTTTCTCCCATTCTTCTCTGCAGATCTTCTCAAGCTCTGTCAGGTTGGGTGGGGATAGTCGCTGCACAGCTATTTTCAGGTCTCTCCAGAGATGTTCGATCGGGTTCAAGTCTAGGCTCTGGCTGGGCCACTCAAGGACATTCAGATACCTGTCCTAAAGCCACTCCTGCATTTTCTTGGCTGTGTGCTTTGGGTCGCTGTCCTTTTGGAAGGTGAACCTTCGCCCCGGTCTGAGGTCCTGAGCGCTCTGGAGCAGGTTTTCATCAAGGATCTCTTTGTACTTTTCTCCGTTCATCTTTTCCTCGATCCTGACTCGTCTCCCAGTCCCTGCCTCTGAAAAACATCCCCACAGCATGATGCTGCCACCAACATGCGTCACCGTAGGGATGGTGCAAGGTTTCTTCCAGACGTGACACTTGGCATTCAGGCCAAAGGGTTCAGTCTTGGTTTCATCAGACCAGAGAATCTTGTTTCTTATGGTCCGAGAGTCATTTAGGTGTCTTTTGGGAAACTCCAAGTGGGCTGTCATGTGCCTTTTACTGAGGAGTGGCTTCCATCTGGCTACTCTACCATAAAGGCCTGATTGGTGGAGTGCTGCAGAGATGGTTGTCCTTCTGGAAGTTTCTCCCATCTCCACAGAGGAACTGGAGCTCTTTCAGAGTGACCATTGGGTTCTTGTTCACCTCCCAACCCTTCTCCCCCGACCCTTCTCCCCCGAAGTAGCCAGCTCTAGGAAGAGTCTTGGTGGTTCCAAACTTATTCCATTTAAGAATGAAGGAGGCCACTGTGTTCTTGGGGACCTTCAATGCTGCAGAAATATTTTGGTACCCTTCCCCAGATCTGTGCCTCGACACAATCCTGTTTTCGAGCTCTACGGACAATTCCTTCGACCTCATGTCTTGGTTTTTACTCTGACATGAACTGTCAACTGTGGGACCTTATATAGACAGGTGTGTGCCTTTCCAAATCATGTCCAATCAATTAAATTTACCACAGGTGGACTCCAACCAAGTTGATGAAACATCTCAAAGATGATCAATGGAAACAGGATACACCTGAGCTCAATTTCGAGTCTCGTAATAAAGGGTCTGAATACTTATATAAATAAGATATATTTTTTATATATAAATGTGCAAAAATGTCTAAAAACCTGTTTTCGCTTTGTTGTTATGGGGTATCGTGATGTCATTATATGGTATTGTGATGTCATTATGGGGTATTGTGATGTCATTATGTGGTATTGTGATGTCATTATGGGGTATTGCGTGTAAACTGATGAGGAAAACAATTTATTTAATACATTTTAGAATAAGGCTGCAACGTAACAAAATGTGGAAAAAGGGAAGGGGTCGGAATACTTTCCGAATGCACTGTATATATTGAGTACTGTTGGAATTAAACTGTGCAGAGTGGTATAATGTTCTCTACCCAGAGAGGTTAGACTTTCAATTCTGCAGGCCTTCTGTTCAATGAAGACTTCTTGTTATACAAGTAGGAGAATGCTCAGCTCTTACAACAAAAAGGGCTTGTTGTTTTTTAAATGTTTTTTTAGTCCTTCCAAATGGTTCTAGGTTACTCTGGGAGATATTTTGTAATTTACTGTTTTATTGTTTGGTATGTTGCTGCTTGATATGTTCACTGTGTAAAATGTGTAGTATTTCTCTCACACACACACAGGTGTTTTAACCGACAAAGTGTGGCAATGAGCTGGTTTCATTTTCCACAAGGACCTTAAAACTGACTAAAGAACTATACACACACAGCTTGCCTGACGTCACCGACCTACAGGTGCCCTATTCTGTCAAATGAACAGAGATGAACTGACATATCTGTTTAGCTATACATGGAGACCCAAGAGGCAAGCACATCATTAACTCAAGAACATTATTAGGATTCTATGAGCAGAGAAATGATATAAGTGCCAGATGGGGTTGCTGCTTGGCTCCTTACGATGAAGTAATGAAAGGAGGAGAAAGCAAAGGGAGGAGGAGTGTCAACATCAGATGGAGGTGAAGAAGATGTCCTTGTAGCTATAGATTAGGGTTAAGGTTTCAAATCCTCAGGAAAAATGGTTATACAGTAAATGTACTATGCTCTATGATCCCAAAATGGACAGTTCAGTTCACACTGTGTTGCTTTGATATACACAACTGTATTGGGAGAGAAGCCTCCTTGGACAGAAAACTTTAATATTTTCATAAAGCTTATTTTCATACAACAACAGGCACTCCTAGCAACAACTCCTAGTAAGTAGGAGGGAAAACTGATTTCGGGACAGTAAACATGGTTGACATTTTGAAATTGGAAAGTGGGGCAAGTACAGCTTCACTCAAGGGAAGATGGAGTCAGTCAAGTACAGCGATCAAACCAGGATGTTAAGAGTCCTGCCAACCATCCAGTATCTGCAAGGCCAAACATGACATTTCTATAAATGTTTGTCTTGTTCAGTGCTTTGTTGAAATACTGTTTGTGGAGTTTGTTATATCCATGATGTAAGTGTTGCGTCATTCAACTTCACATTCAGACTAGTTCTTGTGATTGTGTATGTTGATACTCTGCATTTGTCGGTTTTTACTGGTATAAATAAATTAGAGAAAGAATGCTCTTCAAATCAAAAGTTATCGGTCACATACACATGGTTAGCAGATGTTAATGCGAGTGTTGCGAAATGCTTGTGCTTCTAGTTCTGACAATGCAGTAATATATAACAAGTAATCTTACAATTTCACAACAACTACCTAATACACACAAGTGTAAAGGAATGAATTAGAATATGTACATATAAGTATATGGATGAGCGATGGCCGTACGGCTTAGGCAAGATGCAGTAGATTGTATAGAATACAGTATATACATATGAGATGAGTAATGTAGGATATGTAAACATTATTAAAGTGCCGTTATTTAAAGTGACTAGTGATACCTTTATTAAGTCCATTTATTTAAGTGGGCAGAGATTTGAGTCTGTATGTTGGCAGCAGCCTCTCTATGTTAGTGATGGCTGTTTAACAGTCTGATGGCCTTGGGATAGAAGCTGTTTTTCAGTCTGTCGGTCCCAGCTTTGATGCACCTTTACTGACCTCGCCTTCTGGATGATAGCGGGGGAACAGGCAGTGGCTCGGGTGGTGGTCGTCCTTGATGATCTTTTTGGCCTTTCTGTGACATTGTGTGCTGTAGGTGTCCTGGAGGGCAGGTAGTTTGCCCCCGGTGATGCGTTGTGCAGACCGTGTTACCCTCTGGAGAGCCTTGCCGTTGTGGGCGGTGCAGTTGCCGTACCAGATTGTGCATCTGTAAAAATGTGTGATTGTTTTAGGTGACAAGACACATTTCTTCAGCCTCCTGAGGTTGAAGAGGCACTGTTGCGCCTTCTTCACCGCTGTCTGTGTGGGTGGACAATTTCAGTTTGTCTGCCAAGGAACTTAAAACTTTCCACCTTCTCCACTACTGTCCTATTGATGTGGATAGGGGGGGTTGCTCCCTGTGCTGTTTCCTGAAGTCCATGATCATCTCCTTTGTTTTGTTGACGTTGAGTGTGAGGTTATTTTCCTGACACCACACTCCGAGGGACCTCATCTCCTCCCTGTAGGCCGTCTCGTCGTTGTTGGTAATCAGGCCTACCACTGTAGTGTCGTCTGCAAACTTGATGAATGAGTTGGAGGCGTGCATGGCCACGCAGTCATGGGTGAACAGGGAGTACAGGAGAGGGCTCAGAACGCACCCTTGTGGGGCCCCAGTGTTGAGGATCAGCAGGGTGGAGATGTTGTTTCCTACCTTCACCACCTGGGGGCGGCCCGTCAGAAAGTCCAGGACTCATGATGTTAAACTTTTAATGACTTTCTTGTTTGTCCAATTCATACCCTTATCGTACTCTATGTACCTTTATTATGTTGATATCCTACTTTGTTTGTTGTTTTTACGGTTATTTCTGTAGACTGATGTTGCAAGTGCAGGTCCCACATTGTTATTTCTATACTGTATAGAAATAACACAAACACACATGCTGTGTTGTTCTGTAAAGTAACAAAACAATTCCATTTATTTAAGAAACAACAGCTCTCGCTCAATAGATTTACATTGTTTTCCCTATCCCCTGCTAAACTGTAGCCTACTTTTCCTTCCTGGCAGCTACAAAACCCAAATATAGTATGTATGTTGTCATGGTGAAAACGTGTTTCTTGTTTTCGATACAATAGATATCCTAGTACTTAATTCAGTCCCATGGGATGGGAATATTGATGGATGGATGCTTCAAAAGCGGCTAGAGATATTTAAACAGTGAATCCATGCTGGCTCAGAGAGCTGTTACATAACTGCTGTCAGCAGTACTCAACACAGGCTCATGTGGGGGTTGAGAAAGCGCTCAGGGCTGCTCGTCACCGCCAGTCTGGCAGTCCTGTCTCTGGGTGAGATGCTTACAAAGTACCAGAGGACAGATGGCTGGCTACCGTGGCTATATACTATCACTGGCAAGGAGGGAACGTTCCTGGAACACAGAGCTGCTACAATAGATTGTAAATGTGATGCTGATTTTTGCAGCGTGAAAAGGCCCAGATATTATAGCAAGGAGGGGAGGAACGGATACATGCAGTGAAGAACTGTCTTTCAACCCACCTTTAGAATATGTGGGAGAAGGGACTTGCATGACTGGATTGTCAGAGAATACTGCAGTGATTAAGGGGGAATGAACCAGCAACCCTACCTCCTGTGTAATAAGGGCCCAGACGTCATGATAGAAGCTGTAGTTTTCAGGTCTGTCCAGAGATGTTCGATTGGGTTAAAGTGCGGGTTCTGGCTTGGCCACTCAAGGACATTCAGAGACTTGTCCCAAAGCCACTCCTGCGTTGTCTTGGCTGTGTGCTTAGGGTCGTTGTCCTTTTGGAAGGGGTCGATGTTTTCAAATGGAGGAAGAGTAGTCGGCATAAATCAAAGATTGACAGATTACTTGTGTACACAGCTAGGACTGAATGTATGCAAATTATGAAAGACACAGTAGCTACCCCAACATTGAACCAGTATCTGGGCCGAGGAGACGATGAGAATATGACCTACTCCAGTGCTAGCCTCTCTACACTGGCTTCCTGTTAAGGCTAGGGCTGATTTAAAGGTTTTACTGCTAACCTACACAGCATTACATGGGCTTGCTCCTACCTATATTTCCGATTCGGTTCTGCCGTACATACCTAGACGTACGCTACGATCACAAGACCCAGGCCTCCTTATTGTCCAGCAAGCAGCTGGAGGCAGGACTTTCTCCTATAGAGCTCCATTTGTATGGAATGGTCTGCCTATCCATGTGAGAGACGCAGACTCGGGCTTGACCTTTAAGTCTTTATTGAAGACTCATCTCTTCAGTAGGTCCTATGATTGAGTGTAGTCTGGCCCAGGGGTGTGAAGGTGAACGGAAAGGCACTGGAACGACGAACCGCCCTTGCTGTCTCTGCCTGGCCGGTTCACCTCTCCATTGGGATTCTCTGCCTCTAACCCTATTACGGGGGCTGAGCCACTGGCTTACTGGTGCTCTTCCATGCCACCCCTAGGAGGGGTGCGTCACTTGATAGGGTTGAGTCACTGACGTGATCTTCCTGTCTGGGTTGGCGCCCCCCTCGGGTTCGTGCCTTGGGGGAGATCTTCATGGGCTATACTCAGCCTTGTCTCAGGGTAGTAAGTTGGTGGTTTGAAGATATCCCTCTAGTGGTGTGGGGGCTGTGCTTTGGCAAAGTGGGTGGGGTTATATCCTGCCTGGTTGGCCCTGTCCAGCGGTATCGTTGGACGGGGCCACAGTGTCTCCCGACCCCTCCTGTCTCAGCTCCAGTATTGATGCTGCAATAGTTTGTGTCAGGGGGCTAGGGTTAGTCTGTTATATCTGGAGTATTTCTCTTGTCTTATCCGGTGTCCTGTGTGAATTTAAGTATGCTCCCTTTAATTATCTTTCATTCTCTCTGAGGACCTGAGCCCAAGGACCATGCCTCAGGACAACCTGGCTTTACTCATTGCTGTCCCCAGTCCACCTGGCCGTGCTGCTGCTCCAGTTTCAACTGTTCTGCCTGCGGCTATGGAACCCTGATCTGTTCACCGGACGTGCTACCTTGTCCCAGACCTTCTGTTTTCGAAGACAGCACCTGCTGTCTCTAACTCTGAGTGATCGGCTATGAAAAGCTAACTGACATTTACTCCTGAGGTGCTGACCTGTTGCACCCTCTACATCCACATCCACATTATTGTTTGACCCTGCTGGTCATCTACAAACGTTTGAACATCTTGGCCATGTACTGTTATAATCTCCACCCGGCACAGCCAGAAGAGGACTGACCACCCCTCAGAGGCTGGTTCCTCTCTAGGTTTCCTAGGTTCCTGCCTTTCTAGGGAGTTTTTCCTAGCCACCGGGCTTCTACATCTGCATTGCTTGCTGTTTGGGGTTTTAGGCTGGGTTTCTGTACAGCACTTTGTGACATCGGCGGATGTCAAAAGAGCTTTAGAAATACATTTGATTGATTGATGACCTATTCAACGTCTCCTCCTCTGCCCCAAACACACAGAACAGGAGAAAAACATAATGAAATGTATTACTATGATAAATTACAGTCAATAATTCAAAACAACTATCATTGCATGCTCACCAATCAGTGAATGCAGTGAGCCAAAGATCTTGAATTCCTCGATACAGTTACTGTACTTTGGTACCCATTCACGAAAGTCACTCATTGGACGAACGGCGTTCGTTGCCTTTTCCGGTCTTCTCCCGGCAGCGGCAGTTACATGCGTGCCATCTTGTCCTACTGTTGCCGAAGAAACTCAGTTAGGAAGATAGATCTGCAAAGTAGGGTTTTGTGGGCCATAATCTGGTGCTAGGTTATTGTAGAACATAGTTTACCGCAACTATTGACGGTTTCAAAACCCGCTTTAATGGCGTTATAGTCAGAAGCATCGATTGTGTAAGCTAGCTAGCGTTAGCAGATAGCGGCTAATTTCCCGCATTTGTGGATCGACAGCCTGGGATCCTCGCATTATGGCCAACAACACTGTAGCTGGGAATCAGCAACAAGGACAGGCTGTGAACAAGATTGGCCCTAACCCTGGAAAACATGGCAACAACTTGCCTCTCTGGGGCAACGAAAAGACTATGAACTTGAACCCTATGGTCCTCACCAACGTGCTCTCATCTCCATATTTCAAGGTTCAGCTCTATGAACTGAAAACCTACCATGAGGTGGTGGATGAAATATATTTCAAGGTAACCAGACGATGCTGGCTAACGTTACTATGCTAGCTAAAGTTGGTTAGCTACCTTCGGTAGCGGTTTGAACGTATGGGTAAATTGCTAACTTAACTGGCTAAATGATTCAGTGGCAGGTAGCTAGCTTTTGCTTAACGCTGTTTTTCATATTATAATTTGGCAGTATCATCTCAAATGGTTCCTAACGTGTTTGTTAGCTAACTAACTTCACTAGCGTGCTAGCTAACCCGACCCAATTTTCAGTTCTGTTTACTCATTTGAGTGGGTTGCAACGTTAGTTAGCTATGTAGCTAAGTTAACTAGCAAACATCTCTTAGGTTTTCCTGTACGGTCTGTAGTTAATTTGCTGATAATTGAAATTGTGTTGGAATTAACGTTACTGTAGCTAGTTAACGTTCCCAAACCTAGCTAACGTCAGCTGGCTAGTTAATTGGCTAGCCAGTCAGGTAAACTCTAGTGTTATGTTAGCCTATTAATACACGCTAACTACATTTAGCGCCTAATTAGTATTGCTGAAGAGATCTTTCCCGGAATATTTTTGTAGCACGGACGCACGCTCGGTCTTGAACTGAACAAGTATCGCTTGCAGTACGGTTTTGGAAACACAAGAAACGTAGCTATTTTTCATATCAGCGAGAAATTGTTCTCAAATGGTTAATTGGGGCGACCACCTGCGCTAATTAGCTATCCAGCATGCTTCGAACTAACCCAAAGGCCGGCAAATGGCGATATTGAGTCGTTTAATTTTACTGTCGAAAGGCATTGTATCCCCCGTGGACCGGTTTGTACGTTCAGGCTGCAAAGGCGTCGATTTCCGCCTAGTCGCAATTTAATGGCGAGAAGGCAGTTAAAAAAAATGGAAATGTGTGTACTTTATGAAGCACTATTTTCCACCATGGCTAATGCCTAGGAATGCTAGTCCAAGATGTTGCATATCGTGTTCAGCCAATCGGGGTTCCGAAGTCTGTTTACCTCTGGCTGAACGCTGGGCACAGCGGGAAGTAGCATTAGACACTCTAGAATGTCAATAGGCATCCTAACACCTGTGTATAACACCTGTGTGTAACAAAAGAAAGCCGACAGAAACGTGTTGTAATTGAAACATGCTGTCGACTGCAACTGTGATGAAGCCTGTTAAAAACAATGTACAGTGAGTGTATATTTAGCATTTGTTAAATGATTTTGATGTGATTGGAAAGTAAAGGGCTGCAAAGGCGTCTTCCTGATGTGCCCAGCGTTCAGCCAGAGGTAAACAACAGACTTCTGCAACCTGAATGGGATTCACATGCATTGATTTTAGCATCATGGGGTCACTGTGTTTTAAAAAAATTGTTTCTGTAGGTGACTCATGTTGAGCCCTGGGAGAAAGGCAGCAGGAAGACTGCTGGACAGACTGGAATGTGCGGAGGGGTAAGTTAGAAAGTACGTGCCTTTTGCCTCCCCCTGTTTCTCTGTCCCAGATGATGGGGGTAACAGTCACTCTCTGACTTATGTCTGATTTAATGGCTTTAGCTGTCAACAGAATCAATGTTACATCCTGACCAGAGAAGCTATTCTGCCTAATTGTGTTCATAAGTGCATCACATACGTTTTACATTTTTTACATTAGTAATTCAGCAGACGCTCTTATCCAGAGCATCTTAGTTAGGTGCACATACATGCATACAGACACACATACATACATACATACATACATACACGCATCAAAAGTCAGTAGTTGATAGATGACAAACGCAAGCAACACACTTAACTTAGCTGTGGAGTAGGACCATGTTGAAAAACGATAATTCCCCCCAAAACGTAGAGGTCCACTTCAGATATATGTTAGGAACACTGGTCCCTAAAACCAAAACGTTTGACACATGAACCTCTGTTCTCAGGTGCGTGGAGTCGGGACGGGCGGCATTGTGTCCACGGCCTTCTGCCTGTTGTATAAGCTGTTTACCCTCAAGATGACCCGCAAGCAGGTGATGGGACTGATCACTCACAACGACTCGCCCTACATCAGAGCACTTGGTTTCATGTACATAAGGTACGACTCGCCCTACATTTTGGTTTATGTAAAAGGCAAATGTTTGCACAAAGGATAGAACCTATTGGACTTGTTTTTATTTGTCTGTAAATACATTCCACTCACCCTGTTCTAATGGGTTGCAACCTCTTTGAAATGCTCAGCAGCCATTTTGCAGTGTATAGTTGCATGCCTAAATGCTACCATTTTGTTCCGACATCTCTTTATTAATGTGTTGTTAAATTAACTACATGTCTGTTCCTGGAATAGAGAGGTGTTATATAAGATTTGTTCGCAGACAACAGTAGGTAGCCTAGCAGCTAAGAGCATTGGGCCAGTAACCGAAAAGTTGATGGTTCGAATCCCCGAGCAGACTAGGTGAAGAAGAAAAAAATCTGCCTGTGTCCTTGAGCAAGGCTCTTAACCCTCATTGCTCCTGTAAGTCGCTCTGGATAAGAGCATCTGCTAAATGACAAAAATGTGAAAACAGTATCTACCTTCAGATAGTTAACATTGGCGTCAAGTTGCAGGCGGAAGTCAAAGACGTCTACATGTGTTATTCAATGGGATGCTCAATAGTGTGTTATGTGTGTGTTTCCTCTAGATACACCCAGCCTCCTGCAGACCTGGTGGACTGGTATGATGGTTTCCTGGATGATGAGGAGGTATGTCCACACGGGTAATACTTTCATGTTTCTCTACCTTTCACTAACAAGTCTGGCATGATCCAAACTGTTGGCTCTCAGTTCTCTCCTCGTTGTGATGCTCAGAGCTGATTTTTCACCTTTGCCTTCATTTGGCTTAATTGTCCCCAGTCCCCCTCCCCCCGCGCAAAGTTGAGTAGTTAGGTCATTCACTCTGCTCTGCTGCCTGTTTTTGTCAGGGTAAGTATATTTGACGTAGAGTTGAACCATACAGTCAAATTCTGTTAACTAAAGGCATGCCCTTTGTGTTTGCCAAGATGCAATCAGGACTTGTTGCACAAACTCAATTAATAAAATCTAATTTGCACAATTTGACATTTTACACTGAAATGTGTAACGTTGTTTCTCCCAGGCTCAGATTTTTATTTATTCTAATTAACACGTTTTATTTTAAAATATAACAACACGTATATTTCAACACATAAATCCATTGCTTCGTTTTATTTTATCTGACACCCTCCTACTTAAAGGTGCTACACATAGGATTCTTTTGCATTGTAATTTCAGAAAACGTCCTTAACATATCTGGCACTAATAATGGAATGATAGTGTTTCACAGTATTACTTACCCACCAGTGTTGTGATTGGATATTCACCTGTTGATTTCTCCCGCCGGAGTGGCATCCGTTGTCAAAATGGGAACGCTGTTCTAACTTTGGCTGTGTTATCTAGTGGAAATGGCTGCCATTTCCTGGTTGCAAAAATTCTGCAATGTTTCCTCAGTTTCAATTTATTTGAGAAAACAAGCACTGAATAGTGTAGGTAAGCATTGTGCCATTTGTATCACTGTGAAATATATTTTAATAACAGCAAATATTGTTTTTACAGCTGTTTGAAGTTGGTGGTCCAAAACAAAAGTTACTTTCAGTTTTGGTCCACCAGTTTCAAACAGCTGTAAAAACAATATTGTTTTATATTGAAAATGCATTTCACAGTGATTTAGATGGTACAACGATTCCCTGCACTATTCAGTGCTTGTTTTCTAACATATAAACTGAAATTGAGCAAAGAGTGTTTGGAGAAAAAAAATCCAAACAGGAGATGACAGCCATTTCCACTAGCTAACACAGCCACAAAGTCAGAAACAGCTTTCCCAGTTTGATAGCAGATGCCACTCCGGTGGGAAAAATCAATAGGCACTTATATAACAGCCAATCACAACACTGGTGGGTAAGTAATACTGTGAAACACTATCATTCCATTATTAGTGCCAGATATGTGAAGGACATTTTCTGAAATTACAATGCAAAAAGAATCCTATGTATAGCACCTTTTAATATAATTTAACAATTTTCTGAGGAGAACTTTGTAGTAGATGTACAGTGCATTCGGAAAGTATTCAGACCCCTCAACCTTTTCCACATTTTGTTACATTACAGCCTTATTCTAAAATGGATTAAATTGTTTTCCCCCCCCTCATCAAGCAACACATAATACCCCATAATGACAAAGCAAAAACAGATTTTTTTTTTGTTGCTAATTTGTAATATGATATTTACATAAGTATTCAGACCCTTTACTCAGTACTTTGTTGAAGCACCTTTGGCAGCGATTACAGCCTTGAGTCTTCTTGGGTATGACGTTACAAGCTTGGAACACCTGTATTTGGGGAGTTTCTACTATTCTTCTCTGCAGATCCTATCAAGCTCTGTCAGGTTGGATGGGGAGCGTCGCTGCACAGCTATTTTCTGGTCTCTCCAGAGATGTTTGATCGGGTTCAAGTCCGGGCTCTTGCTGGGCCATTCAAGAACATTCAGAGACTTGTCCCGAAGCCACTCCTATGTTGTCTTGGCTGTGTGCTTAGGGTCGTTGTCCTGATGGAAGGTGAACCTTCACCCCGGTCTGAGGTCCTGAGCGCTCTGGAGCAGGTTTTCATCAAGGATCTCTCTGTATTTTTGCTCTGTTCATCTTTCCCTCGATCCTGACTAGTCTCCCAGTCCATGCCGCTGAAAAACATCCCCACAGCATGATGCTGCCACCACCAACGCGTCACCGTAGGGATGGTGCCAGGTTTCTTCCAGACGTGGCGCTTGGCATTCAGGCCAAAGACTTCAATCTTGGTTTCATCAGACCAGAGAATCTTGTTTCTAATGGTCTGAATTCTTTCGGGGCCTTTTGGCAAACTCCAAGCGGGCTGTCATGCTGTTTACTGACGAGTGGCTTCCGTCTGGCCACTACCATAAAGGCCTGATTGTTGGAGTGTTACGGAGATGGTTGTCCTTCTGGAAGGTTCTCCCATCTCCACATAGAAACATCAGGTTTTTGCTCACCTCCCTGACCAAGGGCCTTTTCCCTCTATTGGTCAGTTTGGCTGCATGGCCAGCTCTAGGAAGAGTCTTGGTGGTTCTAAACTTCCATTTAAGAATGATGGAGGCCACTGTGTTCTTGGCGACCTTCAACGCTGCAGAATTGTTTTGGTGCCCTTTGCCAGATCTGTGCCTCGACACAATCCTGTCTCGGAGCTCTACGGACAATTCCTTCGACCTCATGGTTTGGTTTTTGCTCTGGCATGCACTGTCAACTGTGGGACCTTATATAGACAGGTGTGTGTCTTTCCAAATCATGTCCAATAAATTGAATTTACCACAGGTGGACTCCAACCAAGTTGATGAAACGTCTCAAGGATGACCATTGGAAACAGGATGCAACTGAGCTCAATTTAGAGTCTCGTAGCAAAGGTCCCGAGTACTTATGTAACTAAGGTATTTCTGTATTTTATTTTTTTTGTATTAAAGCCTTTTCACTGTCATTATGGGGTATTGTGTGTAGATTGATAAGGGGGAAAAAATATTTAATCCATTTTAAAATAAGGCTGTAACGTAACAAATACTTTCCGAATGCACTGTATCCTCTCTCTACATTCAAACCTTCAATTGGCTGGATATTATTTGTCAGACTGTGCAACCAGGCCTACTTTCTTGTTCTGATGCATTATTTGAACCTGACATCCTACCCAACTGGCTAATTCCCATGTTCTCTTCTTTAGATGCCCCTTGTGCAGCAGGTGAATTGGATAATGTATCTCTCAGCACTGTTGGTTTGCGTGTGTGAGTGCAAAACGGCTGTTCTCTACCCATTCAGACCTGGTCTCTCTGTAGTTGCTGTGCACATACCTACCTACATGCCTCCACTCTGTACTTGCACTGTGGCCAGTGTCTCCCTGGACTGTCGAGAACTAGGAAGGAGGAAGCAAAAAACTTTCCTTAACCCTTATTTTTTGCCTGCCTATGGATCCATCTCAATTGTTTAAAGTCGCTTCCTCTCCTTGTTTCACCCCCATCTTTACTTCCTCTTTTAATGCTAGTGCAGATGGAGGAAACGATGAGGAGAGGAAGCCACTTTAGACTATTGAGATGCAACCCAGGGTGTTTTCAGTTATTTTGCTAACATATCGTTGTGTAAGAGAGCTCACAGTGTAAGTACAGACTTTTCAGGACAGCCAGACAGATTAAATGAGAGAAACCATTTTTTCCATTTCCATACTATTATTTCCTATAGTCAGTATCAGGCACTAAGTTGAATTATAAAGCAAACACATGATAAGGATTGATATGTGAGCATATTAAGCTAGATGAAATCAGAGGTGAAGGTTCAGTACTTGGTCATCACAAATTATATTTGATTTCTAATTGAGTCATGGAGGCAAGTGTTAAAAAACAAGGGACTAGGAAGATATGTTGAATAAATATGATAATGAATACAATGTCTTTTGTAGTTCTGATTTGCATCTGAGTGTGTTAATAATGTTTTCAATACCCCCTCCCCCTCTCTATGTTCTCAGGAGCTGGATGTGAAGGCCGGAGGCGGCTGCGTTATGACCATCGGAGAGATGGTCCGGTCGTTCCTCACCAAGCTGGAGTGGTTCTCCACACTCTTCCCACGCATCCCGGTGCCTGTGCAGAAGATGATTGACACACAGATGAAGGCAAGGCCCCGGAAGGTTCCCGAGAAGGTGGAGGAGCCGGTAGAACCTGTGCCAGAGGAGGGACGGGCGACAGAAGGGCGTAGACGCTCCCGGTAGGAAATGGATAAAAGCCATTCTGAAGAATATTCTGTATTATGTGGATCGCATCTCTGTCAATGAGGGAGGGTTTTTGCTGTTCGTGAGGCTGATATTTAGGTTTGTTTCTGTTTTTCTATTGGTCAGGAGCCCCAGGAGGTCCCCCAAACGGTCGAGGAGCAGGAGCCACCACCGCGAACGAGAGCGCCACGGCCCAAGCTTCGACCGCGAGCTGGAAAGGGAACGTGACCGCCAGAGGAAGGAGAGGGAGGGTAAGGACGGGGACAGGAGAGGGGACAGAGAGAGGGAAAGAGGAGAGAGAGGGGAGAAAGAGAGGGACAGGGGAGGAGAAAGGGAGAGGAGACGGAGCAGGGAACGCAAGGGAGAGCGGAAAGACAGGGAGAAAGAAAGGGAGGGGGGCGGGGAGAACGACAGAAGCAGGAGGAAAGACAGGGGCAGCGACAGAGGGAGGGAGAGGTCCAAGGACAAGAGGAGCAAGGGAGAGACTGAGGACAGGAGACACAAAGAAGAGCGTGATGAGAGGAGGGGGCACAGGGAGGAGAGGAAGGCCAAGCGCTCCAGCCGGAGCGGAAGCAGGGAAAGGAGACACAAGGAGAAGTCCAAAAAGAGAGGAGAAGTCCAAGAAGAGAGTGGAAGCAAGAGCAGGGCCGAGGTGGGGGAGAAGGAGAAGAGCAGGAAGAGAGAGCGCAGCCATGAGAGGGGGGAGGGCGAGCAGCGCTCACACAAACGTAGCCGCAGCAAAGAGCGGAGCCACCGGCCACGAGAGCCCAGCAATGGGAAAGACCATGGGAAACACAGAGAGCGCAGGAGGAGCCAGAGCACAGAGAGAGGAGAGAGGACGACACAGAACGCTAAGGCAGAGTCCCCTTAGCTCGTCACAGCTCTTCTCTGCCTTTCTCTCTTCATTCATTTGTTTTACTTGATCGTGTAGTCTGTCACGTATTATTAAAAAGAGAAGAAGAAAACATTAGCACGAGAAACTACCTGGACTTGTCTTTGGCCAACGTAATGTTACTTTATGTAGATCTTTCTATCTCTCTGCCTTTCTCCTCCCTTTCTAGACCAGCGTTACTTTTCATTCGAGACAGTTGTATTAGGGAAAAAATGCCATTTTAAGTTTTATATGGTTTTGTCTCTTGAAAGTTCCAAATTGCTTTGTACATACGGGTCTGAGAATGTTTTAAATCCTACAGAGCAACCTCCGAAGGTGAATTTGTACCATGCACTGAGCCGTACTGATATTGTGCTGTGTTTGGTTAAGTGCTCTGTTGCATTTTGTTTTCTAATAAAACTACTTTTACAAAAGGAGATGTTGTGTGGGGTGATTATGGTTTTGTTGAAGATTAAATTCCTAAAGCTGTAATTTCTTATTCATTTACACAAGTACTCCTCTTAAAGGGTTTTATCTGGTACAATCTCACTCGGTTACACGAGTGCTCCTCTTCAAAGCACTTTCAGATCTAGTAATCTACCATGGTTATAATGGACTGCCGTAATGTCTGCTAAATGACTAAATAACTGACTACCGTAGTGTCTGCTAAATTAATAAATGGACTACTGTAGTGTCTATTAAATGAATAAATGGACTACCGTAGTGTCTATTAAATGAATAAATGGACTACCGTAGTGTGCTAAATGACTAACAGACTACCGTAGTGTCTGCTAAATGACTAACAGACTACCGTAGTGTGCTAAATGACGGACTACTGTAGTGTCTGCTAAATTAATAAATAACAGACTACCGTAGTGTCTGCTAAATTAATAAATGGACTACTGTAGTGTCTATTAAATGAATAAATGGACTACCGTAGTGTGCTAAATGACTAACAGACTACCGTAGTGTCTGCTAAATGACTAACAGACTACCGTAGTGTCTGCTAAATGACTAACAGACTACCGTAGTGTCTGCTAAATGACTAACAGACTACCGTAGTGTCTGCTAAATGACTAACAGACTACCGTAGTGTGCTAAATGACGGACTACTGTAGTGTCTGCTAAATAACAGACTACCGTAGTGTGCTAAATGACTAACAGACTACCGTAGTGTCTGCTAAATGACTAACAGACTACCGTAGTGTCTGCTAAATGACTAACAGACTACCGTAGTGTGCTAAATGACGGACTACTGTAGTGTCTGCTAAATAACAGACTACCGTAGTGTGCTAAATGACTAAATAACAGACTACCGTAGTGTCTGCTAAATGACTAACGGACTACTGTAGTGTCTGCTAAATGACTAAATAACGGACTACTGTAGTGTCTACTAAATAACGGAATACCGTAGTGTCTGCTAAATGATGGACTACCATGTAATAATGTGCATCATACTCCATTGTCCCCATTAGAAATAAACCATAAGTATCTACATCAATGGAAGGGAGATATTTGAGTATTTTGTACTGAATGACAATGAATTTGAATTAATGAAAGTGGAAAAAGTTGTACATTCTGATCAATTTTATGTCTGACCGTTGCTCGATAAAGATAGTACATTACAAATCCTCTGTTATTGAAAACACAGCCAGATATATTACTCTTCAATAAAGATACATCTACTTTCTCATATATACTGAACAAAAATATAAACGCAACATGTGAAGTGTTGGTCCCATGTTTCATGAGCTGAAATAAAACATCCCAGAAATGTTCCATACCCACAAAAAGCTTATTTCTCTCATATTCTGTGCACAAATTTGTTAACATTTCTGTTAGTGAGCATTACTCATTTGCCAAAATAATCCATCCACCTGACAGGTGTTTCATATCAAGATGCTGATTAAACCATTAAAAGGCCATTCTAAAAATGTGCAGTTTTGTCACACAACACAATACCACAGATGTCTCAAGTTGAGGGAGCATGCAATTGGCATGCTGACTGCACCAGAGCTGTTTGAAATGTGTTCATTTCTCTACCATAAGCCACCTCCAACTTCGTTTTAGAGAATTTGGTAGTATGTCAAACCGGCCTCACAACCGCAGACCACGTGTACCCACGCCAGCACAGAACCTCCACATCTGGCTTCTTCACCTGCAGGATTGTCTGAGACCAGCCACCTGGACAGCTGATGAAACTGGAGTATTTCTGTCTGTAATAAAGCCCTTTTGTGGGAGAAAACTCATTCTGATTGGGTGGGCCTAGTGGGTGGGCCAATGGCTGCGCATGTGAAATCCATAGATTAGGGCCTTATGAATTTATTTAAATTGACCGATTTCCTTTTATTCACTGTAACTCAGTAAAATCGTTGAAATTGTTGCATGTTGCATTTATATTTTTGTTCAGTATACATACGTAATAAAAAGGAAAGATGCATATAAAACAAGTAATTAAAAATAACTTGTTGAAGGTATAGTAAAAATTACACAAAAACTAGAAATACATGTTTGAGCTTTGATTTCACCAACTTCAGCATGGACGATGATGACGCGTTAGGAATAGTATACTTCACAGGTCGTTTCTCACAAGTCATACAAATATTTTCTACTACTTGATACGACAGGCAAAGAGATAGCAAATCACCACTTTGGATACGATATCTCAACCATCACACCGCAGACAAAGCTACCCCAAACCTTTAAAAAAACGCTGACAATTTAGAAAACGTTACGGTCCGCTATAGCAGTGTTTCCCAACCCTGGTCCTCCAGTACCACCAACAGAACACATTTTTATTGTAACCCTGGACAAGCACACCTGATTCAACTTGTCAACTAATCATAAATCCCTCAAGGAATGAGGTGCATACAAGGGCTAGAACAACAACGTGTCCTGCTGGGGGTACTGGAAGACGAGTTGGGAAACACTGAGCTATAGCATTCAGCTGTCTTCAGTGACCATACAATACATACTGCCAGTGGCCCTGTAACGCCGACCAGAGCCATACTATAGCTTTTGCATTTAACCAGGAAGTCCCTCTGAAGTTAGAAGACCACTTTCCCAAAGGAGACCTTAGTTTTACAGAGTAAGGCAGACTGATTTAAGATTGAACAATTGCTTGTGGGTTGCCGTGCCCATGTTGGCACCAAAAGATCCGGAGACTGATAAGTATTACATTCTCGTTCTGTGATACCCATGACCAGAGCCATATATTCAGATAAATTCATGGCTCTAATTATTTTCTTCAGTCCAGAGCCCCCCTTCACATCTTGACTGCAGGTGCCACAGTCTCCACACACACAGGCTCTGAGTAGGGCCCCTTGCTGGCCTCTGTCTGGGCCGACACAGATAGGCAGTAAGTGGAGGAAGGGTTGAGGTCAGTGACGATGGAGCTCTCGCCGTACACGGTCAGTATGTGGGAGCGGCTGGCGTGGCGGGGGCGAGAACTCTGCTCTTGGACCACCAGGGTGTAGTAGGCCGCCCCCTTCACGCGGGACCACTCCACTAGGACGTTTAGGGTTTCCACGGTGACCCGCACCTCGGGCATGGACAGACCTGATGAAGGAGGCAAGGAGAGTGGTCTGATTATGAACTGAATTATTTATTGAATTGATATGTTAAAGCCACTTTTCAGTTTGTAACGTTGCTCTCCTGTATCATAGAGTATGAAGTACCTATGAAGTAGAGCAGAGCTTAACTCACCCATCTCTGAGATCATCTCTTCTTCACTGAGATCTCTCCTTCTCAAGTGATGCACTGTAGATGGGAACCATGTTAAGAGACAGGGATTAACATTGTATTAAGAGACAGTGATTAACATTATATTAAGAGACATTGATTAACATTGTATTAAGAGACAGTGATTAACATTATATTAAGAGACAGTGATTAACATTATATTAAGAGACAGTGATTAACATTATATTAAGAGACAGTGATTAACATTGTATTAAGAGACAGTGATTAACATTATATTAAGAGACAGTGATTAACATTATATTAAGAGACAGTGATTAACATTATATTAAGAGACAGTGATTAACATTGTATTAAGAGACAGTGATTAACATTATATTAAGAGACAGTGATTAACATTATATTAAGAGACTGGCTTCTGCCTATTTCGATAACAAACGGTCACATTTTCAAACACAACCGTCTGGGTTGGTTCCTACCTGTTATTTCCCTGGTGGGGTCGCTCTCCCCGGCAGTGTTGCTAGCGGTGACCTCCAGGTTGTTGTAGTCGAGGTTGGCCAGGGAACAGGACAGCTGTACCGTGCTGCACACCCGGGTCCGCACCACGCCACTAATGTCATACACCGTATACATGGTGGCGTAGACGGAGCCATTCCATGAGATGGTGGCCGAGGAGTTGGAACCACTGTAGGTCACCACCGGTGGAGGGCAAGGAGCTGGAGAGAGATGGAATGCTATGGTTAGAGTTATGGTTACGGTTGTGGTTGAGTTATGTTTAGGGCAGGGTCTAAATGACCTCACCAGGAAAAACTCTGGGTCCTAGTAATGTTATGTTATGTCATGACTATAAGCTATAAACATAAAGAGTTGCACACTCCATATATAAACTCCCAGTAATTTATTGGTTAAATCACCAACGTTTCGGCATCACTGTGCCCTGAAGAAGGCACCCTGAAGAAGACACAGTGATGCCGAAACGTTGGTGATTTACCAACGTTTATATTTGGAGTGTGCGACTCTTTATTTTTATAGCTTAGTTTATTCGCCGTTAGTCAGCACCTCTACATAAAATACTTTTCTCTGGGTGTGCACCAGCTCATGTTTTTTATATGTCATGACTTTAACACATGATGCACTGACGTTAGATTTTGGTGTGAAATGTGTTATGCCATAGAGATAGATTGAGGACAAAAGAAGAAGAAAATGGACTGCTTTAAAATGTAGCTGCTGTCACACATAATGGCACAGATACATACATGAGTCCTCTATCTAAATCTATGAGTTATGAGTCCTCTATCTAACTCTATGAGTTATGCACATCTGTCCCACGTTAGGCCTCATGCTGTACCTGTGATTCCAGTGATGACCGCAGAGGGGGCGCTGTCGCCTGCAAAGTTCCTGCTCCTCACTGTCGCGCTATAGGACGAGCCACAGGGGAGGAGCAGCTCAAAGAAGCTGGAGCTGGTCCAATAGGAAGACAGCTCGAACAGGGATTGGCTGTCTCCCAGGATGCTCCCGGTCACCTCCAGCAGGTATTGGACGTTGGGACAGTTCACATGGGTCCAGGAGGCACGCAAAAACTGGGTCTGGTTCTGCATGGGGAACATGGTCACTGCCATGGTCTCTGGGGGACAGGGAGCTACAGAAAAGGGGAAGGACAAACTGTCAGACTTTGAACAAAACGTCAACAAATACCTATACAGATCTAAACATGTTCCTTCCTCTCTGACCTTCCTCTCCAATGTGTTTGATGAAGAGATGAGGAGGGAAGATGTCAGGAATCAAGAAAATATCAATTGAGAGAGAGCCTCTAAGATGAGTTATCCTCCCAAGACCAAGGAAAACTATCACTACTCAATGATCAATGTCTGTACAATAAGGTGACTGTACAATAAGATGGCTGTACAATACCTGCTCCAGCCAGCAGAGGCTCACTGAAGGAGCTGTTGCAGGTCCCGTCTGAGGCCTGAACAGAGAAGTTGTACTGGGCACCACACTCCAGCCCTGTGATGGTACAGGAGGTCCCTGTGCTCTCACAGTAAAGCATGATGCCATCCTCAGCCTGGGCACGGGCCCAGTAGTCCACCACACCACCTCTGACTGTCCACGACAGCAACGCAGACTGGTTGACACACTGGACCAACACGGACAGACCGTCTGGCTGGCAGGGCACTGAAGGAGAGAAAGGTCAAAGTTGAAAGTTTAGGTCAAATGGCAGATGATGACACCATATAAATAGTGCATATTTCGCCAGAAGCACATGGAGCATGTCTTCATAAGTTCTTTGGGACACACACACGTCATTTTTGTGTGATGCGTACCCGTATTGAACGTGACGTTCTGCCTGGCCATACTGGAGCAGTTCTCGTGGCTGGCGGTCACAGAGACGGAGTACTGCTGACCACACTGCAGCGCAGACAGCGAGCAGTTGTTGGCGGTCGTGTTGCAGGACCGCACGTCACCATTTCCACCCGTTGCGATCACGAGGTAGGTCTCAGCCACAGGGGACGCGGTCCAGGACACGTGCGCCCCATGGGACTCACAGGAGGAGCTGATGACCACACCCTGGGGTGGGCAGGGTTCTGAGAGGAACAGAGAGGGAGGAAGGTGAGAGGTCAGAGATGAACTTTAGATAGATAACTAGAACAAGCAAGGACACTAACTATGTTGACTATAATGACCACTGTTATAACAACTGTTATAAACCCTATTCTGGAACAGCTTTACTACAGAGTACCAGGGTCTGTATGCACAAAGCGTTTCAGAGCAGGAGTGCTGATCTAGGATCAGTTGTCTTTTAGCTCCTAATGAATGTGATTATATGGACAGGCAGGTCCTGATCCCAGATCAGAACTCAGTACTCTAAGGTACTTTGTGAATACGGGACCTGGTATGACTCTTAATTCAGCAATGAAAGTAACATAGTAACCTACCCATGCTGATCCTATAAGGAGGACTCCTCTGACTGGTGCAGCTGTCTGATGATGCTGCTACGATGACGGTGTAGTGCAGACCGCAGAGCGCCCCCTCCAGGTCACAGCTGCTGGCAGAGCTGTTGCAGGTCAGCACGCTGCGGTCACTGGCCTCCGCTATGGCGGTGTACACAGTGTTTCCCACGCTGCCCCCCATGGGCTCCCACAGGACCAGGATGGAGGAGTTGTGACACTGGGCGAAGGCGGTGATGCTTGCCAGGGCGCAGGGAGCTGGAGGTAAACACATTATATTTTGTTATTGATTTTCAGAGAGATATATAGCATGACACTAAATAATATGACAGTGGAAGACAAAATGATAGCCAGTAAAATAGGTTAAAATAATTACTATAATTTTCCCAGTCAACTTACATTGTCCTCCAAGAGTTACTGAATATCACTTCGATTTATTTTTACGCCAACGACCAAAAACCCTACATCCCAGCAAAATAGCCCCATTCATCCAACCAGAACCAGGCGACATTCATTACCTGTCTCGAGGTCGAAGGTCGCACTGGGTGGACTATCACAGTGTCCGTTGCTAGCAGTAACAGAGAAGTTGTAGCGCACGCCGCAGGCCAGGTCAGGCACCTCACAGGTGGTGTCAAAGCCAGGGATGGAGCAGGAGGAGTTGTACCCCCCCACGCCATCAGCAGTCACCATGTATCTGTCCACCCCCAGAGCAGGGGCCCAGGACACCCAGGCAGAGTTGGTCACACAGTTCTGGCTACCTTTCACCCCCGTGGGCATGCATGGGGCTGGGTAGAAGGAGAGGAAGGGACGGTTAGATACACTGGAGCAATAGTCCTAGAGAGAAGATGCCTTTTAGTAGGGAAGTTATGAACACTTTGAAGGAAGGTTTAGAGTCAGAAAAAAGTATCTCATCTGGGATCATGGATCATCTAGAACTTTATATGTGTCGTATAAAAATAGCTATTCTGTTTCCATCAATCTAATTACAAAAATGTTCAGGAATCAAACTGTAGATCGGTTATGTATTAGTGGCTACACAATAGTTGATGGTGCATTCTGATGACAAACAACTGAGCAATGTCGTGTTCTGATGACCCGGCCGTACCTGATGAGACGTTGAGAGCCTGACTTGGCATGCTGTGGCAGCCTCCTCTGGCAGCGGTGACCTGGACAGAGAAGCTCTCTCCACAGGGCAGACTGGTGATGGAGCACTGGGTGTCTGTAGTGTTACAGGAGTGGCTGCTCCCTCCCTCTGTCACTGCATTCACCAGGAAGAACCGGGCATCCATGTTGGGTTCCCAGGTCACCAACATGATGCCTGAGGCACAGTACACCTGGGCAGCCACATTCTGGGGCGGGCAGGGGGCTGGAGGGAGGGATTCTCATTAGTCAATTCGATTAGCAACACATTACTATCTGTGTATGTGTGTATGTGTGTGTGTGTATGTGTGTATGTGTGTGTGTGTGTGTGTGTGTGTGTGTGTGTGTGTGTGTGTGTGTGTGTGTGTGTGTGTGTGTGTGTGTGTGTGTGTGTGTTCATGTTTTTTGCCCGTCTCACCCGTTTGCACGTCTGAGCTGACACTCTGAATGCTCCTACAGACTCCATCCATAGAGTGGACTGAGACATTGTACATCTGGCCACACTGCAATCCCTCCAGATCACAGTAGGTGGCGCTAGAGTTACAGGAGGTAATGTGGCTGTTGGTAGCCTCTCCTACAACCATATAGGACAGTGCTCCACTGCCTCTGTCCCAGGTCACTGAGGTAGAGTTGGTGCTGCACTGGAGGCTAGTCTGCAGGTTACTAGGAGCACAGGGCCCTAGAGTGGAGGCGAGAGGATGGACAGTGGGTTCATTTGGTGTTATTCAATTATCTAATTAATTGAAAAACACATACATTCATATAATACGAAAATTACTTGGATAGTCTTATAATAACCAAGATATTACTCCAAATGATCAAAGATATGCACTGAGTGTACAAAACATTGAGAACACCATCCTCATATCTGCACAATCTCGAACAGCCTACTGTCACTCACAGATTCACTATCTGCAAATTAATGTGAACAAAGCGGAATCAGGAAATTAATGCGCACTCTCCATTGCTATTTAATGCAGATTCCGCATGAATTCCTATTTCATCAACAGTTTTTGATTCGGTGTGTGAATCTGGGCTGGCGATAAACTACTTTGGCACACTTTCTAAACCCAGAGGCGCAAAATAGCGAGACCTCTGGGAAGGCTTGCAAAACAGACCAAGCAGAGCAGGCCGGGGTTTGAGAAGTCAATTAGAGTGAACAGTTCTTCCTTTATTGTTAATTTTCTAGATATTTAAAGGCACAACCTAGATTCAAGCACGTCTTAAGTAGTTGAAGATGTTATTACTCCAACCTCGTGAAAGTGTCAAAATGACACGATTTAATTTTCGTTAAAAACATCTTTATTTCGAAGGGGTGCCTTTGATTTGATGGCCTGCACATGCGCAGTTGACACGTGACACATGGGCTGCGTTTCAAACTCAAAGTAGACAGCCCTCGGCCCTAAACCCTCAGCCCTTGGGGGAATCCCCACGGCCATATTTGTCGTCGGTTCAAATGATTAGCCAAGCAAGGGAAGTTTGCAACGTTAGCTTTTGGAAATTGTAGAAATAAAACATTTGTTAGCTAATTCATTTGCTAGCTATCATACAGTAGGCGTATATTAATAATTATATAGTTAATATAAGTAGACATGCAAGCATAATTGACTGTAGCGTATATAAAGCACCCACAAGCTACCGGTGGCTGAAAACACAATCATTGCAGGGATGAACGAGTGACGAATTTCCGGGCAAGGGCGGTCCATTTATAAATCATTCCTTCTTCCCTCGCCCCTTGCCCTGCAAGTGTATACTCGTCAGACGTCATGATACGTCATCAGAAGTGTCCACTTGCTTGGCTAATAATTTGGACCACCCTCCAAGATGGTGATGAGGATTCCTCCAAGGGCATAAAGCGAGGGTAAGTGGACAAGGGTGTATCTTTTATGAGTTTGAACCGCAGCCAAGCACTGGCTGTAGTACTTTCTTCTTCTATGGTATCATGGCGGTCTGCAAACAATAGTTTTAAGTACATGCCACCACCTACTGTGCTGGAATGTACAATCAATCATGATCTGCCAAATTCTGTACAACCATGAAAATAAAATTCTAAACCAAATAAATCCCTAATTATGGTGAATTCTTCCACATTCATCATAATTATGTGCCCCTCCACAATTGGCACATATTTTCTTTCCTTTACACTGAGCAGCTACAGTACATGTCCCATTCTTTGCATTTCTGGGACAAATTCTCTTAACATTGAAACTAAGGAAAACTATCTGTACTTTTCCCGGTAAGACGTTCTCAAACCTCAGCATCACTGATAAGCTTTCACTTCTTTGACCCTCTTTCCTACTGATTAACCTTTTGGCCTCAATCACTCTGCCTCCCTTCACATTTTCTTTAACATCATCTGTGGACATAGATATTGGGACCCCAGTGATGACTTTCCTCAATCTAGCATAAGCACCAGGTACATGGCTTTTAATCTTCTTCCCATTAAGCTTTTCCATTTTCTGAATCTTCTCTTACTGAGCCTGAATACCACACAATATTAACAATCTACCATTTCCAATGAACCAAGCTAATTTCACTTCACCTTCCTCTTTCTCTACAGCATTAGTTAGTCTGATAGGGTGTAAGTGAGGCCCTGTCGTCTCATCAAACACCATCACCACTTTCCACTCCAACACATCATTAGTCTTGCTTCCTACCTTGGCCCTCTTTAAGCTTTCTTTACTAGACGCTCCACTTCTTCCAGTGTCATGATCTCTCTTCTTCCTATGTCTTTCCACTACCGACCATTCCGGTCCTTGACCCTCATCCTCCCGGCCATACCATCAGAACTGACACCCATATTGTTCTCATTCCAGCACAGCTGCTGCTTCACCAGCTTTTTCTCAATGTCCTCCATTTTGTCCACACTACTCGCTGCCATTTATTTCCCATTACCACATTTCTGCAATAGCGAAACAAGATATCAAACAACTCTCACTTGTGGTGAAACAATCGGTCTCATTCATTTCTAGCCGCCTCGAGTCGGCACTGTAATACTTTATGCAGAAACGTTCCTTTTCTAGAATGGAAGGGCCTCTCTCACCTGTCTGCAGACTGGAGCCTATGCTATGGGTGGAGTTACACTGCAGGTTGGAGGCTGTGACGGACACAGAGTAGCTCCGCCCACAATCCAGGCTGGGCACGCCGCATAGGCTGGTGGGGGACATGCAGGTCTGTGACTGGCCGTCGGTGGTCTCCAGGGTGGCAGTGTAGAAGTCCGTCCCGTTACTGTCCTCCCAGGTAACCATGGCGATGTTGGAGAGGCAGTCCAAGGAGGCGTAGACTGCAGTAGGTGGGCAGGGCCCTGAATGAGAACATGTGAGGTCAATTAACATGCACTCAGTTCAATTTAATTGAATTCACTTTGAGAATTAAATTCACTTGAACTCTAACTCAATTCACTTTCACTTAATCAATGGAACTCAATTCAGTAGAATCTAACTAACACACACTGTTCTGTGATATTTTTTTCTTACACGTCTGTATGTCAGCCGGGCCACTAGGGGCGCTGCTGCAGTCCTGGTTGGCAGCGATGACAGTCATACTATAGCTCTTGCCACAGGAAAGCAGAGGGAGTTGGACAAGGTTGGTGTTGACAATTCTCTCCATGAAGTACCCGTCGGTGCCATACACTGCCAACAGGTACTTCTCTGCCCCCTCACTGGCATTCCAGTTCAGATAGACCATACTCATCCCACAGTCCAGACTGGCTACCAAGTCCTGGGGCACACACGGAGCTGGGGGGGAAACAAAACATGGGAGCTTGATTAAAGACCACAACTCCCAGAAGTCTTTGCAAAACCTAGTGGGTGTTATGCTACGTTAATAACCAAGTGAAGTAGTAATTGCCAGTTGGATCAATTCGCATGCTTTGAACTCGTTGAGAAATGGCGATTGGCTAATGTCCAACAAGCTCGTCAACCATAAACTAGGCCCGGTTTTATGACTTAACAACCGGATCGTAAATACCTTTCAGAAACTTTCCCTTTGGCTCTGCAGTATTGAGAATGGAATGTCTGCGTATTACAACAGAGAGAGACTTTGCCAAACAATTGTCCCAATGAACATTGCAACAAATGTTGGAAATTATGACAGATAGATTATGGAAAATGTATGTCTATTTTGTGATGTCATTACAATGATCAGAAAGACTTTATAACAAGATAACTGTAACTCTGAAAGTGTACACGTCCTAGTTATCTGGTTTGCATCTAAATGTTATATAAAATAAATGTATGTGAATACTTTTGAAAATATATAAATGTGATTTTAGCCTTCTAAATGAGATAATGGTTTTTCATATAAACCTGGGCCAAGTCAGTAACGACACCCACAGACATTGTGTCGGCATGATGAAACCGCCTTTCAGGCCAGAGTGCTTCTAAGGACTCGCTGAAGAATTAACATATTAGACAAGAGAGCGTGGAGCGGTGGCTACACGGCTGGAGATGGTTAAAACTACAAGACCAAAAAATGGTAAGACCCTCTGAAACTCTCAACGAGTGACGAAGGTGAAGACTAGCCTAAAACATGCACTGCCTGCAGCTCTTCATGTAACGTAGTCTAGTACAATTGACCAAGACGAGAGGGAAGGACAAATTCCTCTCACCATCATAGGTACCACTGAGGTATCTATCTAATGAACATAGGGAAATACAGATCCCTCTGAACACAGGGTGGTACACCACTGATGTATCCATTCTAACGAACACTCCAGAACAAAGAAGCATACAACTAAGAAGGACATTGTAACCTCTGGTGGACAACCAGAGACTTACACAACCAGAGACTTACACAACCAGAGACTTACACAACCAGAGACTTACACAACCAGAGACTTACACAACCAGAGACTTACACAACCAGAGACTTACACAACCAGAGACTTACACAACCAGAGACTTACACAACCAGAGACTTACACAACCAGAGACTTACACAACCAGAGACTTACACAACCAGAGACTTACACAACCAGAGACTTACACAACCAGAGACTTACACAACCAGAGACTTAGATCGAACCACTTCCCACAGACGGATCAAGTTCAACAGAGAGACGACAAAGACATCCATCCGTAAATATATACATTGCAATTATTTTCGAATGAGCGGTCGTTCATGTGCAAAGTATTCATATTCCCATGAGCAGAGCTTCCACATGTTTGTACGATAAGTCCACTCTCTTTGTCTCTCCCGCTCTTTTTCTTTCCCCACCCCCTTTCCATTGTGTAACAAGCCCTCATATCGGATTAGTCCACCGGGGACTTTTCATTTCATTATGTTAGTAATTCATATAACCTATACCGTGTGTGTGTTTATGTAATTCTGTGTGATTATTTAGTTAGTTAGTAAATAAATGATTAAGCCAATTTGTGTAACGCTGATTCATCACTTAGGCTAGGGTTCGTGCAGATATCCAAGAATATTGCGACGTTCAGAATGAGACTGATATGAGGAAATTATTGATTGATGACTGGTATGATATCGATATATTCTTGAGTTAATTCGGGAAACGGTAACTTTTCCTGTGGTGCCCGAAATGACTAATTAATTAATTGTTACATGATTCATTTAATCAAGTAATAATTGAACGTAGGAGGTAATTATTTGATGAATAGCAGTCATCACATTAATGGTAGTCACGTCACGACAGTTGTATTCATCTGATACAAGACATACTGTATATCTTTGCTACGCTAATACAAATACATTGATTAAGCTCTGTGCATACCCATATGGATGATGGTGCTGTTGCCAGGTGAGCTGGTGCAGATATCGTCCCCTGACGTCACATGGACGGTGTACTCCTCCCCACAATGCAGGTTGCTCCATGTGCAGGAGGTGTTGTTGGTGACACACGGGTGTGTGTGCGTGTCCCGTCCGATGGCTATGGCCGTGTAGGTGTCGGCACCGTCACTGGGCATCCAGCTCACTGAGCCCATGCTGGCCTCACACTCTACAAAGGTCTCAACTACCTGGGGCACACAGGGAGCTGTAGAGAGAGAGATACAGGTCACCCCATAATTCCAACCATGGTTTGATCCGGTGTGCCACGCGTGGTGTTGGAACGTACCAGTTTTGAAGGTGACGGGGGTGCTGGGCTGGCTGTCACAGCGATGGTCCTGGCCCAGCAGAGTGACACTGTAGGTCTGTCCGCAGGGCAGCGAGGCCGAAAGGGAGGTGTTGGTGGTGTTGAAGGCCTCCACGTATCCCAGGTTCCCTGTGGCGGTGACCATGTAGAGCGCCGCGCCGCTGGCCGGGTGCCAGAAGAGGAGGAACTGCTCGCTGTTACACAACAGCTGGGAGGTAACACCTGTAGGCTGGCATGGCTCTGAGAGGGGGAGAGATGGTGGAGCAAGAGAGATGGGGAGAGAGAGAGAGAGATGGGGCAGATAAAGAGAGAGATGGGAGAGAGAGAGATGGGGCAGATAAAGAGAGAGATGGGAGAGAGAGAGATGGGGCAGATAAAGAGAGAGATGGGAGAGAGAGAGATGGGGCAGATAAAGAGAGAGATGGGAGAGAGACAGAGAGAGAGAGATGGGGGAGAGAGACAGATGCAGGAGAGAGAGTAATGTCAGCCGGACCTACTGTGAAATCATTCAATAATGAACCACAACAGTGGCAGAATCGATCATTGAAAAGGTTTAATAATATGAAGCCAACTAAGTCTATTGTGCAACTGGCTGCTATAGGCTAGTACCTGTGTTAATCTGAACAGTGTTGCTGGGTGGGCTGTGGCAGCCGTTGGCGCTTGCGGTCACAGTGAAGCTGTAGGTTTCTCCACAGGTCAGGTCAGTGAAGTGACAGGTAGAGCCAATGGAGTTACAGTGCTGCACTGCCCCATCTGACCACCTGGTGGCGCTAGACACATACAGCTCCACCTCCGACCTCTCCTCCCAGGACAGGTCGGCTATCTGGGTGCCACATGTCAAGTCTACAGCAACATGCTGGGGCGCGCACGGACCTGGAGGGTCAAAGGTTAGAGATTTTGAGGGGTTACACATGAGAGGAAGAGAAGAGGGTTTACGCAGGTCAGATAATCGGTTTAGAAATAAACTGAAAAGATATAAGCAATATGGTGTTGGTTCCTCCCTGCTTTTCAATGGAGGTAGGATAGCGTCTGTACTCTGTAACATTGCTTACACCTATCCAGATCATTCACATCTGCGAACACACAAAAGTCTAGTATATGTAAAAAGCAACCTGTCCAGACATCAACTTACGTGTGTCGAAGCTGGCGTTGATGGGGACAGTGATCTGACACTCCTGGTTGGTGGCGGTGAGTGTGACGTTATAGTGTCCCCCGCAGGACAGACCCGTGACATTACAGTGGTTCTGCTGGGTGGTGCAGGAGACTGCCTCGCCCTCCACACCATTGGCAGACAGGGTATAGTTGTTGGCTCCATCAGTGTAGCTCCAGGACAGCAGGGCGGCGCCATCGCTCCCACAGTCCACCTGGGCCTGCACACTGCTGGGGAGACATGGGGCTGGGGCAGGGGGAACAGGGGACAGAAGGTTAGTAGGGGACTCACATAGACAGAGACCTATTATTGAAAACAGGGGCATGAGATGGGACTGGGGTAGTTGTAAGCATTGCAAGCTTTTCTCAGACAAAAGCTTTCAGGGGAAGTGACAAATCTGCTCCAGGGGCCCTGCTCTGAGGCTGACCCTGTGTAGCTCCCAGTCTGTCAGGCTGACCCTGTGTAGCTCCCAGTCTGTCAGGCTGACCCTGTGTAGCTCCCAGTCTGTCAGGCTGACCCTGTGTAGCTCCCAGTCTGTCAGGCTGACCCTGTGTAGCTCCCAGTCTGTCAGGCTGACCCTGTGTAACTCCCAGTCTGTCAGGCTGACCCTGTGTAGCTCCCAGTCTGTCAGGCTGACCCTGTGTAGCTCCCAGTCTGTCAGGCTGACCCTGTGTAGCTCCCAGTCTGTCAGGCTGACCCTGTGTAGCTCCCAGTCTGTCAGGCTGATCCTGTGTAACTCCCAGTCTGTCAGGCTGACCCTGTGTGGCTCCCAGTCTGTCAGGCTGACCCTGTGTGGCTCCCAGTCTGTCAGGCTGACCCTGTGTGGCTCCCAGTCTGTCAGGCTGACCCTGTGTGGCTCCCAGTCTGTCAGGCTGACCCTGTGTAACTCCCAGTCTGTCAGGCTGACCCTGTGTAACTCCCAGTCTGTCAGGCTGATCCTGTGTAACTCCCAGTCTGTCAGGCTGACCCTGTGTGGCTCCCAGTCTGTCAGGCTGACCCTGTGTAGCTCCCAGTCTGTCAGGCTGATCCTGTGTAACTCCCAGTCTGTCAGGCTGGAAAGACTGGGAGCCACACAGGGTCAGCCTGACAGACTGGGAGCTACACAGGGTCAGCTACACAGGCTGACCCTGTGTAGCTCCCAGTCTGTCAGGCTGACCCTGTGTGGCTCCCAGTCTTTCCAGCCTGACAGACTGGGAGTTACACAGGCTGACCCTTGGTGACCCTGTGTGGCTCCCAGTCTGTCAGGCTGACCCTGTGTGGCTCCCAGTCTTTCCAGCCTGACAGACTGGGAGTTACACAGGCTGACCCTGGCTGACCCTGTGTGGCTCCCAGTCTGTCAGGCTGACCCTGTGTGGCTCCCAGTCTGTCAGGCTGACCCTGTGTAGCTCCCAGTCTGTCAGGCTGACCCTGTGTAGCTCCCAGTCTGTCAGGCTGACCCTGTGTGGCTCCCAGTCTGTCAGGCTGATCCTGTGTAGCTCCCAGTCTGTCAGGCTGACCCTGTGTAGCTCCCAGTCTGTCAGGCTGATCCTGTGCGGCTCCCAGTCTGTCAGGCTGGGTACTGTGGCAGCAAAATAATAAATATGCAAATGAGCCAGTAGAGATGTATTGTGTTGTGCTCACCTGGTGAGAGACTGACTCCAGAGGAGACTGAACTGTTGAACTGTACTCCCAGCGCTCTGACATAGACGTGGTACACCGTGCCGCAGTTCAGCCCTCCCATGTCACAGCTGGATGCCGTGGTGAGACAGTCGGTGGAGTGGCCATCCTGGCCTCCCAGGACGACGGCGTAACCCACAGCGACATCACTCGCTTCCCAGGAGACAGAGCCTGTCAGAGTGTTACAGTCCATACTGGCCTGCACATTGGTGGGTGGACAGGGCTCTGAAAGACACATACACATACACACACACACACACACACACACACACACACACACACACACACACACACACACACACACACACACACACACACACACACACACACACACACACACACACACACACACACACACACACACACACACACACATACAAATACACACACACATACACCCACACATGCGCAAGAGAAACACATGAGCTACAGTCACACATATGTGAAGCAGAGTGTGAAAAATGTAATGGGTTATCTGTAATGGGGCGGCAGGTGGCCTAGTCGTTAGACTGTTGGGCCAGTAACTGAAAGGTTGCTAGATCGAATCACCAAGCTGACAAGGTAAAAATCTGTTGTTCTGCACCTGAACAAGGCAGTTAACCCACTGTTCCTAGGCTGTCATTGTAAATAAGAATGTGTTCTTAAATGACTTGCCTAGTTAAATAAAGGTTAAATAATAGCAAATTTAAAAAATCTATGGGCGTTATCTATCAGGGTTATCTATGAGCGTTATCTATCAGGGTTATCTAGGAGCGTTATCTATCAGGGTTATCTAGGAGCGTTATCTATCAGGGTTATCTAGGAGCGTTATCTATCAGGGTTATCTAGGAAGGTTATCTCAATATCTTCCGGTACTTTTATTGAATTTATTCCAAATTATAGCTGCTTTTTAAACCACCCCACTAACCCCTCCCATCCTCTCTCTAGCCAATCCCAACCTACATCCTGCTCACATTACTGACCTGTCATCAGGGTGTAGGGCTTGGTGGTGACACTGTTGTTACAGGCGCTGTTGCTAGCAGAGACGGTAACATTGTAGATCTGGCCGCAGGCCATGCCGGGCAGGTCACAGTAGGTGTCGTTGGTGTGACAGCTGACCGTAAGGCCCTGGTCAGTGATGGCCTGGGCAGAGTAGGAGGTGGCACCTTTAGCCGTGTCCCAGAACAGCTGAGCAATGGACAGGCTGTAGGACACATTGAGATACATGGGTACACAGGGCTCTGTGGGAGAGAGGGAGAGAGGGAGAGAGAGAGAGAGGGAGGGAGGGAGGGAGGGAGGGAGAGAGAGAGAGAGAGAGGGAGAGAGGGAGGGAGGGAGAGAGGGAGAGAGGGAGAAAGGGAGGGAGGGAGGGAGGGAGGGAGGGAGGGAGGGAGGGAGGGAGGGAGGGAGGGAGGGAGGGAGGGAGGGAGGGAGGGAGGGAGGGAGGGAGGGAGGGAGAGAGAGAGGGAGAGAGGGAGGGAGGGAGAGAGGGAGAAAGGGAGAGAGGGAGAAAGGGAGGGAGGGAGGGAGGGAGGGAGGGAGGGAGAGAGGGAGAGAGGGAGGGAGGGAGGGAGGGAGGGAGGGAGGGAGGGAGGGAGGGAGGGAGAAAGGGAGGGAGAGAGGGAGGGAGGGAGAGAGGGAGAGAGGGAGAGAGGGAAAGGGGTTACTTGTTGTTATATAGATGTGATTACAGTATGTATGTGTTTAATACATGGGACAGAGGGGTGTTACATATGGGTTATTACAAGGTTATTACAAGGTTATTACAAGGTTATTACAAGGTTATTACAAGGTTATTACAAGGTTATTACATAGGTGTATTAACAGGGGTATTACAGGTGTCATCTCTCCCTCCCGCCGTCCCTCCCGCCGTCCCTCCCGCCGTCCCTCCCGCCGTCCCTCCCTCCCTCCCTCCCTCCCTCCCTCCCTCCCTCCCTCCCTCCCTCTCACCTGTGGTGAGGTGTCCTGTCATCTGTGCCACACTACTGCAGCTCTCTCCCAGAGCCTTCACAGTCACAATGTGTTCCTCCCCACAGTCCAGAACACTTATCTCACAGTTGGTGTGGTTGGTGGCACAGCTAGCGTTGTGGCCCGACCCGGCTGTTACTATGGTGACGTAGGACAAGGCGCCGGCGCTGGGTTGCCAGGATACAGTGGCGGAGACCGCCTCGCAGTCCATGATGGCCTGAATGGAGCTGGCCAAGCAAGGCACTGTGGGATTGATGGAGAGAAATGTTACCAGATGCTCCTGTGTGTGTGTGTGTGTGTGTGTGTGTGTGTGTGTGTGTGTGTGTGTGTGTGTGTGTGTGTGTGTGTGTGTGTGTGTGTGTGTGTGTGTGTGTGTGTGTGTGTGTGTGTGTGTGTGCATTTCTGTTTGTGTGTGTGTGTGTGTGCATTTCTGTTTGTGTGTGTGTGTGTGCATTTCTGTTTGTGTGTGTGTGTGTGTGTGTGTGTGTGTGTGTGTGTGTGTGTGTGTGTGTGTGTGTGTGTGTGTGTGTGTGTGTGTGTGTGTGTGTGTGTGTGTGTGTGTGTGCATTTCTGTTTGTGTGTGTGTGTGTGGGTGTGCATTTCTGTTTGTGTGTGTGTGTGTGTGGGTGTGCATTTCTGTTCGTGGGTGTGCATTTCTGTTCGTGTGTGTGTATGTGTGTGTGTGTGTGTGTGTGGGTGTGCATTTCTGTTCGTGTGTGTGTATGTGTGTGTGGTTCCTACCTGAGTGGGTATGGGTGTCAACGCTCTGTGGGCTGGTGCACTGGTCATCTGACCCAGCTACAGTCACATGGTAGACCTGTCCACACTGAAGACCTGTGACGTTACACTGCTTCCCCACCGACTTACACGTGGTAGACATGCCGTTACCATCCTCCAACGTGGCGGTGTAGTACTCTGAACCGTCACTCGCAAACCAGGAAGCAGTCACAGCATTGGACAGGCAGTCAGAAGCGGTCATGACACCCGTGGGCACGCAGGGAACTGGAAAGGAGATTGAGATGACATAATGTACAATAGAATGACCGCGAGATTTAAAACCATGGCCTTTGTGATTTTAAAAGACAATGTGATAACAGGATTCGATGTGCTGGGAGCCTTTCTGCATTAGAAATCATTCCATGTCATTAGATGTCTATGCACAACATCCCACCTGTCTTGACTTCCACTGACTGGCTGCTAGCGCTGGTGCATGTGTTGTCCTGAGCTGCCACTGTGACCGTGTATGTCTGTCCACACAGTAAGGTCGTCAGTTCACAACTCAGGCCTGCTGATTGGCAGTTGCCAGAGTGACCTGCACTGCTATTGGCTACTACAGAGTAAAGGTCGGCCCCCAGGCTGCTGTTCCAGGTCATGGCGGCCATGTTGGTGCTGCAGCTCAGGTTGGACACGGGAGCAGAGGGCACACATGGAGCTGGGAGGGAACATCAGAATGCCATGGAATTAGATGGATCTGGGATGGAGTCATATTTCTCCTGCTTCTACTTGGGTTGACCATTCCTTTAATAACCAATCGGTGAATAAATATGTGTAGCAGCCCTGTGATTAGTAGCTGGTGTTGGTTACCAGTTACATTGGTATGATTTATTGTATATATATATATATATATATATATATATATACACTGTATATAGGTTTGGTTAGGGTCATGGTTTGCTTGGTTGCCTTAGTAACACACCTGTCTTGATAGAGGATTCCGAGCTTTGGGAGCTGTTGCAGGTATGTGCCTCTGCAGCCACCGTCACTGTGTACGTCTCTCCGCAGGGAAGGGAAGTGATGTCACAGCCGGTTGTGTTGGAGGAGCAGGAAGCTGCCTCTCCACCAGCCCTGTGTAGTCTAGCTGTATAAGACAGCGCCCCCTGGCTGTGGGTCCAGCTAATGCAGGCGGTGCGGTTCTCACAGCCCACTGAGGTGTGGATGTTCTGGGGAGGACAAGGGGCTGCAGGGGGAAACACAGGAACATGTTAGCATGTTAGCCAGGACCGAAACTCCGTTATGAGTTTCAAAGGTTTTCACTTGGCTAGACTGGCCTCAGAATAGGATCTGTGACCTGTGTGTACTAAAGCCTGGGTCCTGAATGGGCACAAGCAGAGAGACTCACACACATACTTGAATATAGAAACACACACACACACACACACACACACACACACACACACACACACACTCACACTCACACTCACACTCACACTCACACTCACACTCACAGTTGTACCTGTCATTGACTGTATCATAGCACTGGGAGGGCTGGCACACAGCCTGTCTGAAGCGGTCACACTGAAAACATACTGCTGTCCACACTGCAGGCTGGACACCTGGCAGGAAGTGACATCACTGGAGTTACACTGCAGGCTCCCGCCCTGGCCGTCCTCCGCTGTGACTTCATACAGCTCCGCCCCTGCAGCCGTTTCCCAGGTGATAGAGGCGGAGTCAGAGGAGCAGAGCAGCTGGACATCAGAGAGGAGGGGCACACAGGGCGCTGAGGGAGGGGACAGGTGAGAACGTTGTTACAACCTCATAGCAACCTTTATACAAAATAAGTTAGTACTTTATTAATCAAATTTCCCCTTTGCGGGATTAATAAAGTACTATCTTATCTTACAAACCTTACATAGTGTACAATCACAGGAGGCTGCTGAGGGGAGGACGGCTCATAGTAATGGCTGGAATGGAGCAAATGGAATGGCATCGAACATGGAAACCACGTGTTTGATGTATGTGAGACAATTCCACTAATTCCGCTTCAGCCATTACCAAGAGCCCGTCCTTCCAAATGAAGGTGCCACCGACCTCCCAATGTCAGATATTTTCAGATTTGCTCAGTAGATAATATAACACTCCCACTGACGTGTCACTGACCTGTAGTGAAGGTAAACGTCAAGCTTGGGATGCTCGAGCAGTTGTCCTTTGAGGCTGTGACGGTGACGTTGTATTCACTGCCACACTGCAGCTTAGTCAGAGCGCAGTTAGAGTCTGTGGTGTTACATTCTACTGAACTACCCTGTACGTCTGACGCCCGAGCGATGTACGCCACCCCCTGTGCATTCTGGGAGTCCCAGGTGACCATAGCGATGTTGGTGGAGCAGTCCACGGTGGCTGAGAGGGAGGTGGGGGGGCAGGGTGCTGGGGGGCAGAGTGAGAGAGGGGGCACGTCAGGACTAACATACAGTAGATCAACCATTAAGTAATGGTCATCAATTAAACAACGTCTTCCTTGTTTTCTTACCTGTTGAAATCTCACTGGCTGCGCTGTGGGAGCTGTTGCAGGATTGGCCCTGTGCTACCATGGTAACGTTGTAGGCGTTGCCACAGCTCAGGTTGGGGACAACACAGGAAGTTGTATTGGTGTCACACATCATGACGTTACTTCTGTCTTGCACCATGACGTGGTAGCGGGTCGCCCCGACGCTCGGTTGCCAGGAAACATTCAACCTTCCAGACGTGCAGTCCAGTTGGGTTTCCACAGATTGAGGAGAGCAGGGAGCTGAAGGGGGAAAAAGGCAGACAAAAGCTCATGAAAGAGTGAATAAAAGAGTGTCAGAATGTTCTATAGTGGAGGTAGGAAATATGGAGTGTTAAACTACACTGTATTTACCTGTAGTGAACGTTACAGCCTGACTGCCTGGACCAGGACAGCCGGTGTGCATTGCTACAACAACAACAGAGTATTCCTGCCCACATGCCAGGTTTTTAAGGGAACATTGTGTGCCTGTGTCGCTGCAGGAGGACTTGTGACCATGGTTACCCTCCGCCTGTACGGTGTAGGCTGTAGCTCCCACGGCACTGTTCCAAGTGATGAAGGCCATGTCTGTACCACAGTCTAGACTGGAGGCTATGTTAGTGGGCACGCAAGGAGCTGGAGAGAGAAAGGGATAGAGGGACAGAGAGAGAGGGACGGAGGGAGGGGTGAAGGAGAGAGAGAGGGATGGAGGGAGAGAGAGAGAGGGATAGAGGGAGAGAGAGAGAGGGATAGAGGGACAGAGATAGAGAGATAGAGGGAGACAGAGAGAGAGAGGGATGGAGGGAGAGAGATAAAGAGATGGAGGGAAAGAGAGAGGGATGAGGGAGAGGGAGAGCAGGATGGAGAGAGAGAGAGGGAAAGAGAGAGGGATGGAGGGAGAGAGATAAAGAGATGGAGGGAGAGAGAGAGGGATGGAGGGAGAGAGAGGGATTGAGGGAGAGAGAGGGATGGAGAGAGAGAGAGAGATGGGGGAGAGAGAGAGGGGAGCTTTATCTAAGCAGCTTGGTGGTAGGCCATCTTTTGCTCCTGATAATGGCTTTTAAATAACATCAAAAAGTTATATTGTGTGGCCTGGGGCAATACATTGCATTGTATTAATGCAAAATGAACTAGATAGAAATGTTTTATATTTATCATACATTTCCTCCATCAAATGTACGAGAACTGTAGGTGCACGAGTACCTGTGAGCATCTGCATGGGAGAGCTGACCTCGCTCATACACACGTTGGTATGGCCCATGACGCTGAAGGTGTACATCTCGCCACAACTCAGCTGAGAGAAGGAGCAACTGGTCTCGTTGGTGCTGCAGCTGGTGTTGGTGCCTGACACGTCCGTGGCCGTCACCGTGTAGTTCTGAGACGTGCTGGTCAGATCCCAGATCACCGTGGCAACGTTGGTGCTGCACTCCAGTTCCACCGTGGTGTTCTGGGGCTTACAGGGGGCTGGAGAGTGGAAGGGAAAGGGGGAGAGAGGTGTTAATTGACAATAACTACAGCCCAGTTTCCCCCGGGTCAGGTCAAGTGGGTCAGGACCCTCGTCATTTCATTTGAAAACTGAAACAGATGGATCTCACTTCTCTATTCACACTAGCTTTTTGTAATGAAGTCGTGTATTGAGCATTCTAAGTGCTAGTGTGGATATTGGAAAAGACACCTAATTGGTCAGAACTAGAACCCACGTACCAGAGTGAACACGGTAGTCTGATCCAGCGATGATGGAACAGTTGATGGAGGAGGAGGTGACAGCCACCTCGTAGGTCTGGCCACACTGCAGATTGGGGATGCTGCAGGAGTTAGAGGTGGAGTTACAGGAGGCCTGGTAGCCGTCACTGCCGATGGCCAGGGCTGTGTAGGTGTCGTCTGCATCCCCAGGGGTCTGCTGCCACTGGACCGCTAACATGTTGGAGTTACAGTCCAGCTCTGCCAACACGTTCTCAGGCAGACAGGGGGCTGGGCGAAGGAAGAGAGAGGAGAGTGAAATGTGTGATTGTCTTACATATGTGACATGTTGGGTTTTGAGGGCACAAAAACAAAATGATTGTGTAAAAGAGTGCAGTGTGTTTGGGGGAATTTATGTGTGTGTCTTACCTGAGTCAAATTCAATGGTGGCGTGCAGAGTACTGTTGCAGGAGTCAGTGGAGGCAACCAGTGTAGCCGAGTACGTCCGCCCGCAGTGCAGTTTCACCGCACAGGAAGTATTGTTGGAGGTACAAGAAGCCACGTGCCCATGGCCGCCCGTAACCTCAGCGACATAGTAGGAGGCGCCAACGCTCTCGAACCAGGAGATGTTGCCTCGGTTGGTTCCACAGTCCACATGTGCAGCCAGGTGGGTTGGCTGGCATGGAGCTAACGGGCAGAGAGACAGAGGTCATGTGATGAGATGTCAGCCAATGGGTGGTGAGCATTTTTAGCACAAAATTGTCACAGTGTTTCACCCAAGCAGGAGATAAGCAAATTGACCATATTAGGCTATAATTAGTTATTGAACCAACAGTAAGGCTCTGCTTACCTGTATCTATCTCCAGTGGACGGCTCGGACTGCTGTTGCAGGTCCCATCGCTAGTGACGACCTGGAATTCGTAGCGTTCCCCGCACTGCAGGCCGGTGATGAACAGGGAGGTGTCAGAGGTTGGGTATGAAGTGGTGTTGTTAGCGCCCCCTAACTTCTGGGAGTGTAAGGTGTAGTTGGCCACGTACACTGGGCTGGCATCCCAGGTCAGGGACAGGATGTTGGTAGAACAGGACACCATGCCCTCCAGGTCGATGGGTGGACACAGTGCTGAGCAGTCCAGAGACAACAGAAGTACTAGAGTATACACTTGCTAACTCAAGTCCAACAAGTGGGAATGTAATGAAGAATGGAATCTCGGACACCCAGAACTAAAATCTTGCCTTAACGCATCAGATCCTCCATCAGGTTCAGGGGATAGATGTATGAGAAAAGATACAAACCAGACTATCAAAGTCTCCACCCCACTAAATGGATGGGCTAAATGTCCCCTCCCCTTCTGAAATTCGAAAGATGTGAACACTTGCGAAATCGTGATTTGTCTGTCTGATCAGGGGCGGAAAAAATCTACGCAGAGGAACAAAGTCCCTGGTTAATCGTCTCATCCCACAGTCTGTTGAGAGATGCTACGATATCGTTCTATGTTACGTGCGTCTGTCCATGAGAGATTATGAAGGATGTAATCGAGTTCTACAAGATATTCATCACAGACAGATCAGAAAGACTCTGTCTCATCTCACCTGTTCTGAGTTCAACGTCAGGGCTGGGGTCGCTATGGCAGCCCCTTTCCATGGTAACCACGGTGACAGCGTAGGTCTCGGCGCAGTGCAGGTCGGTGAAGGAACAGTCAGTGGAGTTGGAGCTGCAGGTGTGGGTGTGTCCGTCGTCACCTGTGGCGGTTGCTAGGTACATGTCCGCCCTGGCAACGGCCGTCCAGGAGACAGTGCCCATGTTGCCATCACACTGCAGAGACGTTGTGACATTGGTGGGGGGACAGGCACCTGTAGGGAGAGAGAAAGAGGGAGAGGGAGAGAGAGAGAGGGGGGTGATGGAGAAAGAGAGAGACAGAGAGAAGGGAGAGACAGAGAAAAGGAGAGAGTATTATTTGTATTTTTGACAACGTTTACTTTTACTTCACCACATTTCTAAAGACAATGATGTACTTTTTACTCCATACATTTTCCCTAACACCCAAAAGTACTTGTTACATTTTGACAGGAAAATGTTCAAATTCACACACTTATAAAGATAACATCTCTGGTCATCCCTACTACCTCTGATCTGGCAGACTCACTGAACACAAATGCTTTGTATGTAAATTATGTCTGAGTGTTGGACTGTGCACCTGGCTATCTGTCAAAAAAATAAAATAATAAATTGCGGGATATGAAGTGGTGTTGATAGCGCCCCCTATCTTCTGGGAGTGTAAGGTGTAGTTGACCCCGTACACTGGGCTGGCATCCCAGGTCAGGGACAGGATGTTGGTGGAACAGGACACCATGCCCTCCAGGTCGATGGGTGGACACAGTGCTGAGCAGTCCAGAGACAACAGAAGTACTAGAGTATACAGTTGCTAACTCAAGTCCAACAAGTGGGAATGTAATGAAGAATGGAATCTCGGACACCCAGAACTAAAATCTTGTGTTAATGCGTCAGATCTTCCATCAGGTTCAGGGGATAGATGTATGAGAAAAGATACAAACCAGACTATCAAAGTCTCCACCCCACTAAATGGATGGGCTAAATGTCCCCTCCGCTTCTGAAATTCGAAAGATGTGAACACTTGCGAAATCGTGATTTGTCTAAATGATCAGGGGCGGAAAAAATATACGCAGCGAGAAACAAAGTCCCTGGTTAATCGTCTCATCCCACAGTCTGTTGAGAGATGCTACGATATCGTTCTATGTTACGTGCGTCTGTCCATGAGAGATTATGAAGGATGTAATCGAGATCTACAAGATATTCATCACAGACAGATCAGACAGACAGACTCTGTCTCTTCTCACCTGTTCTGAGTTCAACGTCAGGGCTGGGGTCGCTATGGCAGCCCCTTTCCATGGTAACCACGGTGACAGCGTAGGTCTCGGCGCAGTGCAGGTCGGTGAAGGAACAGTCGGTGGAGTTGGAGCTGCAGGTGTGGGTGTGTCCGTCGTCACCTGTGGCGGTTGCTAGGTACATGTCCGCCCTGGCAACGGCCGTCCAGGAGACAGTGCCCATGTTGCCATCACACTGCAGAGACGTTGTGACATTGGTGGGGGCACAGGCACCTGTAGGGAGAGAGAAAGAGAGAGAGGGAGAGAGAGAGAGGGGGGTTGATGGAGAAAGAGAGAGACAGAAGGATGGGGAGAGACAGAGAAAAGGAGAGTATTATTTGTATTTTTGACAACGTTTACTTTTACTTCACCACATTTCTAAAGACAATGATGTACTTTTTACTCCATACATTTTCCCATGACACCCAAAAGTACTTGTTACATTTTGACAAGAAAATGTTCAAATTCACACACTTATAAAGATAACATCTCTGGTCATCCCTACTGCCTATGATCTGGCAGACTCACTGAACACAAATGCTTTGTATGTAAATTATGTCTGAGTGTTGGACTGTGCACCTGACTAACTGTCAAAAAATAAATAAAACTAATTGCGGGATATGAAGTGGTGTTGATAGCGCCCCCTATCTTCTGGGAGTGTAAGGTGTAGTTGACCCCGTACACTGGGCTGGCATCCCAGGTCAGGGACAGGATGTTGGTGGAACAGGACACCATGCCCTCCAGGTCGATGGGTGGACACAGTGCTGAGCAGTCCAGAGACAACATAAGTACTAGAGTATACACTTGCTAACTCAAGTCCAACAAGTGGGAATGTAATGAAGAATGGAATCTCGGACACCCAGAACTAAATTCTTGTGTTAATGCGCCAGATCTTCCATCAGGTTCAGGGGATAGATGTATGAGAAAAGATACAAACCAGACTATCAAAGTCTCCACCCCACTAAATGGATGGGCTAAATGTCCCCTCCGCTTCTGAAATTCGAAAGATGTGAACACTTGCGAAATCGTGATTTGTCTAAATGATCAGGGGCGGAAAAAATATACGCAGCGGAACAAAGTCCCTGGTTAATCGTCTCATCCCACAGTCTGTTGAGAGATGCTACGATATCGTTCTATGTTACGTGCGTCTGTCCATGAGAGATTATGAAGGATGTAATCGAGATCTACAAGATATTCATCACAGACAGATCAGACAGACAGACTCTGTCTCTTCTCACCTGTTCTGAGTTCAACGTCAGGGCTGGGGTCGCTATGGCAGCCCCTTTCCATGGTAACCACGGTGACAGCGTAGGTCTCGGCGCAGTGCAGGTCGGTGAAGGAACAGTCGGTGGAGTTGGAGCTGCAGGTGTGGGTGTGTCCGTCGTCACCTGTGGCGGTTGCTAGGTACATGTCCGCCCTGGCAACGGCCGTCCAGGAGACAGTGCCCATGTTGCCATCACACTGCAGAGACGTTGTGACATTGGTGGGGGCACAGGCACCTGTAGGGAGAGAGAAAGAGAGAGAGGGAGAGAGAGAGAGGGGGGTTGATGGAGAAAGAGAGAGACAGAAGGATGGGGAGAGACAGAGAAAAAGTGAGTATTATTTGTATTTTTGACAACGTTTACTTTTACTTCACCACATTTCTAAAGACAATGATGTACTTTTTACTCCATACATTTTCCCTAACACCCAAAAGTACTTGTTACATTTTGACAGGAAAATGTTCAAATTCACACACTTATAAAGATAACATCTCTGGTCATCCCTACTGCCTCTGATCTGGCAGACTCACTGAACACAAATGCTTTGTATGTAAATTATGTCTGAGTGTTGGACTGTGCCCCTGGCTATCCGTCAAAAGAAATGTAAAACAAATTGTGGGATATGAAGTGGTGTTGTTAGCGCCCCCTATCTTCTGGGAGTGTAAGGTGTAGTTGGCCCCGTACACTTTGCTGGCATCCCAGGTCAGGGACAGGATGTTGGTGGAACAGGACACCATGCCCTCCAGGTCGATGGGTGGACACAGTGCTGAGCAGTCCAGAGACAACAGAAGTACTAGAGTATACACTTGCTAACTCAAGTCCAACAAGTGGGAATGTAATGAAGAATGGAATCTCGGACACCCAGAACTAAATTCTTGTGTTTATGCGTCAGATCTTCCATCAGGTTCAAGGGATAGATGTATGAGAAAATATACAAACCAGACTATCAAAGTCTCCACCCCACTAAATGGATGGGCTAAATGTCCCCTCCGCTTCTGAAATTCGAAAGATGTGAACACTTGCGAAATCGTGATTTGTCTAAATGATCAGGGGCGGAAAAAATATACGCAGCGGAACAAAGTCCCTGGTTAATCGTCTCATCCCACAGTCTGTTGAGAGATGCTACGATATCGTTCTATGTTACGTGCGTCTGTCCATGAGAGATTATGAAGGATGTAATCGAGTTCTAGATCTACAAGATATTCATCACAGACAGATCAGACAGACAGACTCTGTCTCTTCTCACCAGTTCTGAGTTCAACGTCAGGGCTGGGCTCGCTATGGCAGCCCCTTTCCATGGTAACCACGGTGACAGCGTAGGTCTCGGCGCAGTGCAGGTCGGTGAAGGAACAGTCGGTGGAGTTGGAGCTGCAGGTGTGGGTGTGTCCGTCGTCACCTGTGGCGGTTGCTAGGTACATGTCCGCCCTGGCAACGGCCGTCCAGGAGACAGTGCCCATGTTGCCATCACACTGCAGAGACGTTGTGACATTGGTGGGGGCACAGGCACCTGTAGGGAGAGAGAAAGAGAGAGAGGGAGAGAGAGAGAGGGGGGTGATGGAGAAAGCGAGAGACAGAGAGAAGGGAGAGACAGAGAAAAGGAGAGAGTATTATTTGTATTTTTGACAACGTTTACTTTTACTTCACCACATTTCTAAAGACAATGATGTACTTTTTACTCCATACATTTTCCCTAACACCCAAAAGTACTTGTTACATTTTGACAGGAAAATTTTCAAATTCACACACTTATAAAGATAACATCTCTGGTCATCCCTACTGCCTCTGATCTGGCAGACTCACTGAACACAAATGCATTGTATGTAAATTATGTCTGAGTGTTGGACTGTGCCCCTGGCTATCCGTCAAAAGAAATGTAAAACAAATTGTGGGATATGAAGTGGTGTTGTTAGCGCCCCCTAACTTCTGGGAGTGTAAGGTGTAGTTGGCCCCGTACACTTTGCTGGCATCCCAGGTCAGGGACAGGATGTTGGTGGAACAGGACACCATGCCCTCCAGGTCGATGGGTGGACACAGTGCTGAGCAGTCCAGAGACAACAGAAGTACTAGAGTATACACTTGCTAACTCAAGTCCAACAAGTGGGAATGTAATGAAGAATGGAATCTCGGACACCCAGAACTAAATTCTTGTGTTAATGCGCCAGATCTTCCATCAGGTTCAGGGGATAGATGTATGAGAAAAGATACAAACCAGACTATCAAAGTCTCCACCCCACTAAATGGATGGGCTAAATGTCCCCTCCGCTTCTGAAATTCGAAAGATGTGAACACTTGTGAAATCGTGATTTGTCTAAATGATCAGGGGCGGAAAAAATCTACGCAGCGAGAAACAAAGTCCCTGGTTAATCGTCTCATCCCACAGTCTGTTGAGAGATGCTACGATATCGTTCTATGTTACGTGCGTCTGTCCATGAGAGATTATGAAGGATGTAATCGAGTTCTAGATCTACAAGATATTCATCACAGACAGATCAGACAGACAGACTCTGTCTCTTCTCACCTGTTCTGAGTTCAACGTCAGGGCTGGGGTCGCTATGGCAGCCCCTTTCCATGGTAACCACGGTGACAGCGTAGGTCTCGGCGCAGTGCAGGTCGGTGAAGGAACAGTCGGTGGAGTTGGAGTTGCAGGTGTGGGTGTGTCCGTCGTCACCTGTGGCGGTTGCTAGGTACATGTCCGCCCTGGCAACGGCCGTCCAGGAGACAGTGCCCATGTTGCCATCACACTGCAGAGACGTTGTGACATTGGTGGGGGCACAGGCACCTGTAGGGAGAGAGAAAGAGAGAGAGGGAGAGAGAGAGAGGGGGGTGATGGAGAAAGAGAGAGACAGAGAGAAGGGAGAGACAGAGAAAAGGAGAGAGTATTATTTGTATTTTTGACAACGTTTACTGTTACTTCACCACATTTCTAAAGACAATGATGTACTTTTTACTCCATACATTTTCCCTAACACCCAAAAGTACTTGTTACATTTTGACAGGAAAATGTTCAAATTCACACACTTATAAAGATAACATCTCTGGTCATCCCTACTACCTCTGATCTGGCAGACTCACTGAACACAAATGCTTTGTATGTAAATTATGTCTGAGTGTTGGACTGTGCACCTGGCTATCTGTCAAAAAAATAAAATAATAAATTGCGGGATATGAAGTGGTGTTGATAGCGCCCCCTATCTTCTGGGAGTGTAAGGTGTAGTTGACCCCGTACACTGGGCTGGCATCCCAGGTCAGGGACAGGATGTTGGTGGAACAGGACACCATGCCCTCCAGGTCGATGGGTGGACACAGTGCTGAGCAGTCCAGAGACAACAGAAGTACTAGAGTATACACTTGCTAACTCAAGTCCAACAAGTGGGAATGTAATGAAGAATGGAATCTCGGACACCCAGAACTAAATTCTTGTGTTAATGCGTCAGATCTTCCATCAGGTTCAGGGGATAGATGTATGAGAAAAGATACAAACCAGACTATCAAAGTCTCCACCCCACTAAATGGATGGGCTAAATGTCCCCTCCGCTTCTGAAATTCGAAAGATGTGAACACTTGCGAAATCGTGATTTGTCTAAATGATCAGGGGCGGAAAAAATATACGCAGCGAGAAACAAAGTCCCTGGTTAATCGTCTCATCCCACAGTCTGTTGAGAGATGCTACGATATCGTTCTATGTTACGTGCGTCTGTCCATGAGAGATTATGAAGGATGTAATCGAGTTCTAGATCTACAAGATATTCATCACAGACAGATCAGACAGACAGACTCTGTCTCTTCTCACCAGTTCTGAGTTCAACGTCAGGGCTGGGGTCGCTATGGCAGCCCCTTTCCATGGTAACCACGGTGACAGCGTAGGTCTCGGCGCAGTGCAGGTCGGTGAAGGAACAGTCGGTGGAGTTGGAGCTGCAGGTGTGGGTGTGTCCGTCGTCACCTGTGGCGGTTGCTAGGTACATGTCCGCCCTGGCAACGGCCGTCCAGGAGACAGTGCCCATGTTGCCATCACACTGCAGAGACGTTGTGACATTGGTGGGGGCACAGGCACCTGTAGGGAGAGAGAAAGAGAGAGAGGGAGAGAGAGAGAGGGGGGTGATGGAGAAAGAGAGAGACAGAGAGAAGGGAGAGACAGAGAAAAGGAGAGAGTATTATTTGTATTTTTGACAACGTTTACTTTTACTTCACCACATTTCTAAAGACAATGATGTACTTTTTACTCCATACATTTTCCCTAACACCCAAAAGTACTTGTTACATTTTGACAGGAAAATGTTCAAATTCACACACTTATAAAGATAACATCTCTGGTCATCCCTACTGCCTCTGATCTGGCACACTCACTGAACACAAATGCTTTGTATGTAAATTATGTCTGAGTGTTGGACTGTGCCCCTGGCTATCCGTCAAAAGAAATGTAATAACAAATTGTGGGATATGAAGTGGTGTTGTTAGCGCCCCCTATCTTCTGGGAGTGTAAGGTGTAGTTGGCCCCGTACACTTTGCTGGCATCCCAGGTCAGGGACAGGATGTTGGTGGAACAGGACACCATGCCCTCCAGGTCGATGGGTGGACACAGTGCTGAGCAGTCCAGAGACAACAGAAGTACTAGAGTATACACTTGCTAACTCAAGTCCAACAAGTGGGAATGTAATGAAGAATGGAATCTCGGACACCCAGAACTAAAATCTTGCGTTAATGCGTCAGATCCTCCATCAGGTTCAGGGGATAGATATATGAGAAAAGATACAAACCAGACTATCAAAGTCTCCACCCCACTAAATTGATGGGCTAAATGTCCACTCCCCTTCTGAAATTCGAAAGATGTGAACACTTGCGAAATCGTGATTTGTCTAAATGATCAGGGGCGGAAAAAATCTACGCAGCGAGAAACAAAGTCCCTGGTTAATCGTCTCATCCCACAGTCTGTTGAGAGATGCTACGATATCGTTCTATGTTACGTGCGTCTGTCCATGAGAGATTATGAAGGATGTAATCGAGTTCTAGATCTACAAGATATTCATCACAGACAGATCAGACAGACAGACTCTGTCTCTTCTCACCAGTTCTGAGTTCAACGTCAGGGCTGGGGTCGCTATGGCAGCCCCTTTCCATGGTAACCACGGTGACAGCGTAGGTCTCGGCGCAGTGCAGGTCGGTGAAGGAACAGTCGGTGGAGTTGGAGCTGCAGGTGTGGGTGTGTCCGTCGTCACCTGTGGCGGTTGCTAGGTACATGTCCGCCCTGGCAACGGCCGTCCAGGAGACAGTGCCCATGTTGCCATCACACTGCAGAGACGTTGTGACATTGGTGGGGGCACAGGCACCTGTAGGGAGAGAGAAAGAGAGAGAGGGAGAGAGAGAGAGGGGGGTGATGGAGAAAGAGAGAGACAGAGAGAAGGGAGAGACAGAGAAAAGGAGAGAGTATTATTTGTATTTTTGACAACGTTTACTTTTACTTCACCACATTTCTAAAGACAATGATGTACTTTTTACTCCATACATTTTCCCTAACACCCAAAAGTACTTGTTACATTTTGACAGGAAAATGTTCAAATTCACACACTTATAAAGATAACATCTCTGGTCATCCCTACTGCCTCTGATCTGGCACACTCACTGAACACAAATGCTTTGTATGTAAATTATGTCTGAGTGTTGGACTGTGCACCTGGCTATCTGTCAAAAAAAATAAAATAATAAATTGCGGGATATGAAGTGGTGTTGATAGCGCCCCCTATCTTCTGGGAGTGTAAGGTGTAGTTGACCCCGTACACTGGGCTGGCATCCCAGGTCAGGGACAGGATGTTGGTGGAACAGGACACCATGCCCTCCAGGTCGATGGGTGGACACAGTGCTGAGCAGTCCAGAGACAACAGAAGTACTAGAGTATACACTTGCTAACTCAAGTCCAACAAGTGGGAATGTAATGAAGAATGGAATCTCGGACACCCAGAACTAAATTCTTGTGTTAATGCGTCAGATCTTCCATCAGGTTCAGGGGATAGATGTATGAGAAAATATACAAACCAGACTATCAAAGTCTCCACCCCACTAAATGGATGGGCTAAATGTCCCCTCCGCTTCTGAAATTCGAAAGATGTGAACACTTGCGAAATCGTGATTTGTCTAAATGATCAGGGGCGGAAAAAATATACGCAGCGGAACAAAGTCCCTGGTTAATCGTCTCATCCCACAGTCTGTTGAGAGATGCTACGATATCGTTCTATGTTACGTGCGTCTGTCCATGAGAGATTATGAAGGATGTAATCGAGTTCTAGATCTACAAGATATTCATCACAGACAGATCAGACAGACAGACTCTGTCTCTTCTCACCAGTTCTGAGTTCAACGTCAGGGCTGGGGTCGCTATGGCAGCCCCTTTCCATGGTAACCACGGTGACAGCGTAGGTCTCGGCGCAGTGCAGGTCGGTGAAGGAACAGTCGGTGGAGTTGGAGCTGCAGGTGTGGGTGTGTCCGTCGTCACCTGTGGCGGTTGCTAGGTACATGTCCGCCCTGGCAACGGCCGTCCAGGAGACAGTGCCCATGTTGCCATCACACTGCAGAGACGTTGTGACATTGGTGGGGGCACAGGCACCTGTAGGGAGAGAGAAAGAGAGAGAGGGAGAGAGAGAGAGAGGGGTTGATGGAGAAAGAGAGAGACAGAGAGGATAGGGAGAGACAGAGAAAAGGAGAGAGTATTATTTGTATTTTTGACAACGTTTACTTTTACTTCACCACATTTCTAAAGACAATGATGTACTTTTTACTCCATACATTTTCCCATAACACCCAAAAGTACTTGTTACATTTTGACAGGAAAATGTTCAAATTCACACACTTATAAAGATAACATCTCTGGTCATCCCTACTGCCTCTGATCTGGCAGACTCACTGAACACAAATGCTTTGTATGTAAATTATGTCTGAGTGTTGGACTGTGCCCCTGGCTATCTGTCAAAAAATAAATAAAAACTAATTGCGGGATATGAAGTGGTGTTGATAGCGCCCCCTATCTTCTGGGAGTGTAAGGTGTAGTTGACCCCGTACACTGGGCTGGCATCCCAGGTCAGGGACAGGATGTTGGTGGAACAGGACACCATGCCCTCCAGGTCGATGGGTGGACACAGTGCTGAGCAGTCCAGAGACAACAGAAGTACTAGAGTATACACTTGCTAACTCAAGTCCAACAAGTGGGAATGTAATGAAGAATGGAATCTCGGACACCCAGAACTAAATTCTTGTGTTAATGCGTCAGATCTTCCATCAGGTTCAGGGGATAGATGTATGAGAAAATATACAAACCAGACTATCAAAGTCTCCACCCCACTAAATTGATGGGCTAAATGTCCCCTCCGCTTCTGAAATTCGAAAGATGTGAACACTTGCGAAATCGTGATTTGTCTAAATGATCAGGGGCGGAAAAAATAAACGCAGCGGAACGAAGTCCCTGGTTAATCGTCTCATCCCACAGTCTGTTGAGAGATGCTACGATATCGTTCTATGTTACGTGCGTCTGTCCATGAGAGATTATGAAGGATGTAATCGAGTTCTAGATCTACAAGATATTCATCACAGACAGATCAGACAGACAGACTCTGTCTCTTCTCACCAGTTCTGAGTTCAACGTCAGGGCTGGGCTCGCTATGGCAGCCCCTTTCCATGGTAACCACGGTGACAGCGTAGGTCTCGGCGCAGTGCAGGTCCGTGAAGGAACAGTCGGTGGAGTTGGAGCTGCAGGTGTGGGTGTGTCCGTCGTCACCTGTGGCGGTTGCTAGGTACATGTCCGCCCTGGCAACGGCCGTCCAGGAGACAGTGCCCATGTTGCCATCACACTGCAGAGACGTTGTGACATTGGTGGGGGCACAGGCACCTGTAGGGAGAGAGAAAGAGAGAGAGGGAGAGAGAGAGAGGGGGGTTGATGGAGAAAGAGAGAGACAGAAGAGATAGGGAGAGACAGAGAAAAGGAGAGAGTATTATTTGTATTTTTGACAACGTTTACTTTTACTTCACCACATTTCTAAAGACAATGATGTACTTTTTACTCCATACATTTTCCCTAACACCCAAAAGTACTTGTTACATTTTGACAGGAAAATGTTCAAATTCACACACTTATAAAGATAACATCTCTGGTCATCCCTACTGCCTCTGATCTGGCACACTCACTGAACACAAATGCTTTGTATGTAAATTATGTCTGAGTGTTGGACTGTGCCCCTGGCTATCCGTCAAAAGAAATGTAAAACAAATTGTGGGATATGAAGTGGTGTTGTTAGCGCCCCCTATCTTCTGGGAGTGTAAGGTGTAGTTGGCCCCGTACACTTTGCTGGCATCCCAGGTCAGGGACAGGATGTTGGTGGAACAGGACACCATGCCCTCCAGGTCGATGGGTGGACACAGTGCTGAGCAGTCCAGAGACAACAGAAGTACTAGAGTATACACTTGCTAACTCAAGTCCAACAAGTGGGAATGTAATGAAGAATGGAATCTCGGACACCCAGAACTAAAATCTTGCGTTAATGCGTCAGATCCTCCATCAGGTTCAGGGGATAGATATATGAGAAAAGATACAAACCAGACTATCAAAGTCTCCACCCCACTAAATTGATGGGCTAAATGTCCACTCCCCTTCTGAAATTCGAAAGATGTGAACACTTGCGAAATCGTGATTTGTCTAAATGATCAGGGGCGGAAAAAATCTACGCAGCGAGAAACAAAGTCCCTGGTTAATCGTCTCATCCCACAGTCTGTTGAGAGATGCTACGATATCGTTCTATGTTACGTGCGTCTGTCCATGAGAGATTATGAAGGATGTAATCGAGATCTACAAGATATTCATCACAGACAGATCAGACAGACAGACTCTGTCTCTTCTCACCTGTTCTGAGTTCAACGTCAGGGCTGGGGTCGCTATGGCAGCCCCTTTCCATGGTAACCACGGTGACAGCGTAGGTCTCGGCGCAGTGCAGGTCGGTGAAGGAACAGTCGGTGGAGTTGGAGCTGCAGGTGTGGGTGTGTCCGTCGTCACCTGTGGCGGTTGCTAGGTACATGTCCGCCCTGGCAACGGCCGTCCAGGAGACAGTGTCCATGTTGCCATCACACTGCAGAGACGTTGTGACATTGGTGGGGGCACAGGCACCTGTAGGGAGAGAGAAAGAGAGAGAGGGAGAGAGAGAGAGAGAGGGGGGTGATGGAGAAAGAGAGAGACAGAGAGAAGGGAGAGACAGAGAAAAGGAGAGAGTATTATTTGTATTTTTGACAACGTTTACTTTTACTTCACCACATTTCTAAAGACAATGATGTACTTTTTACTCCATACATTTTCCCTAACACCCAAAAGTACTTGTTACATTTTGACAGGAAAATGTTAAAATTCACACACTTATAAAGATAACATCTCTGGTCATCCCTACTGCCTCTGATCTGGCAGACTCACTGAACACAAATGCTTTGTATGTAAATTATGTCTGAGTGTTGGACTGTGCCCCTGGCTATCCGTCAAAAGAAATGTAAAACAAATTGTGGGATATGAAGTGGTGTTGTTAGCGCCCCCTATCTTCTGGGAGTGTAAGGTGTAGTTGGCCCCGTACACTTTGCTGGCATCCCAGGTCAGGGACAGGATGTTGGTGGAACAGGACACCATGCCCTCCAGGTCGATGGGTGGACACAGTGCTGAGCAGTCCAGAGACAACAGAAGTACTAGAGTATACACTTGCTAACTCAAGTCCAACAAGTGGGAATGTAATGAAGAATGGAATCTCGGACACCCAGAACTAAAATCTTGCGTTAATGCGTCAGATCCTCCATCAGGTTCAGGGGATAGATATATGAGAAAAGATACAAACCAGACTATCAAAGTCTCCACCCCACTAAATTGATGGGCTAAATGTCCACTCCCCTTCTGAAATTCGAAAGATGTGAACACTTGCGAAATCGTGATTTGTCTAAATGATCAGGGGCGGAAAAAATCTACGCAGCGAGAAACAAAGTCCCTGGTTAATCGTCTCATCCCACAGTCTGTTGAGAGATGCTACGATATCGTTCTATGTTACGTGCGTCTGTCCATGAGAGATTATGAAGGATGTAATCGAGATCTACAAGATATTCATCACAGACAGATCAGACAGACAGACTCTGTCTCTTCTCACCTGTTCTGAGTTCAACGTCAGGGCTGGGGTCGCTATGGCAGCCCCTATCCATGGTAACCACGGTGACAGCGTAGGTCTCGGCGCAGTGCAGGTCGGTGAAGGAACAGTCGGTGGAGTTGGAGCTGCAGGTGTGGGTGTGTCCGTCGTCACCTGTGGCGGTTGCTAGGTACATGTCCGCCCTGGCAACGGCCGTCCAGGAGACAGTGCCCATGTTGCCATCACACTGCAGAGACGTTGTGACATTGGTGGGGGCACAGGCACCTGTAGGGAGAGAGAAAGAGAGAGAGGGAGAGAGAGAGAGGGGGGTGATGGAGAAAGAGAGAGACAGAGAGAAGGGAGAGACAGAGAAAAGGAGAGAGTATTATTTGTATTTTTGACAACGTTTACTTTTACTTCACCACATTTCTAAAGACAATGATGTACTTTTTACTCCATACATTTTCCCTAACACCCAAAAGTACTTGTTACATTTTGACAGGAAAATGTTCAAATTCACACACTTATAAAGATAACATCTCTGGTCATCCCTACTGCCTCTGATCTGGCACACTCACTGAACACAAATGCTTTGTATGTAAATTATGTCTGAGTGTTGGACTGTGCACCTGGCTATCTGTCAAAAAAAATAAAAAATAATTGCGGGATATGAAGTGGTGTTGATAGCGCCCCCTATCTTCTGGGAGTGTAAGGTGTAGTTGACCCCGTACACTGGGCTGGCATCCCAGGTCAGGGACAGGATGTTGGTGGAACAGGACACCATGCCCTCCAGGTCGATGGGTGGACACAGTGCTGAGCAGTCCAGAGACAACAGAAGTACTAGAGTATACACTTGCTAACTCAAGTCCAACAAGTGGGGATGTAATGAAGAATGGAATCTCGGACACCCAGAACTAAATTCTTGTGTTAATGCGTCAGATCTTCCATCAGGTTCAGGGGATAGATGTATGAGAAAATATACAAACCAGACTATCAAAGTCTCCACCCCACTAAATGGATGGGCTAAATGTCCCCTCCGCTTCTGAAATTCGAAAGATGTGAACACTTGCGAAATCGTGATTTGTCTAAATGATCAGGGGCGGAAAAAATATACGCAGCAGAACAAAGTCCCTGGTTAATCGTCTCATCCCACAGTCTGTTGAGAGATGCTACGATATCGTTCTATGTTACGTGCGTCTGTCCATGAGAGATTATGAAGGATGTAATCGAGTTCTAGATCTACAAGATATTCATCACAGACAGATCAGACAGACAGACTCTGTCTCTTCTCACCAGTTCTGAGTTCAACGTCAGGGCTGGGCTCGCTATGGCAGCCCCTTTCCATGGTAACCACGGTGACAGCGTAGGTCTCGGCGCAGTGCAGGTCCGTGAAGGAACAGTCGGTGGAGTTGGAGCTGCAGGTGTGGGTGTGTCCGTCGTCACCTGTGGCGGTTGCTAGGTACATGTCCGCCCTGGCAACGGCCGTCCAGGAGACAGTGCCCATGTTGCCATCACACTGCAGAGACGTTGTGACATTGGTGGGGGCACAGGCACCTGTAGGGAGAGAGAAAGAGAGAGAGGGAGAGAGAGAGAGGGGGGTGATGGAGAAAGAGAGAGACAGAGAGAAGGGAGAGACAGAGAAAAGGAGAGAGTATTATTTGTATTTTTGACAACGTTTACTTTTACTTCACCACATTTCTAAAGACAATGATGTACTTTTTACTCCATACATTTTCCCTAACACCCAAAAGTACTTGTTACATTTTGACAGGAAAATGTTCAAATTCACACACTTATAAAGATAACATCTCTGGTCATCCCTACTGCCTCTGATCTGGCACACTCACTGAACACAAATGCTTTGTATGTAAATTATGTCTGAGTGTTGGACTGTGCCCCTGGCTATCCGTCAAAAGAAATGTAAAACAAATTGTGGGATATGAAGTGGTGTTGTTAGCGCCCCCTATCTTCTGGGAGTGTAAGGTGTAGTTGACCCCGTACACTGGGCTGGCATCCCAGGTCAGGGACAGGATGTTGGTGGAACAGGACACCATGCCCTCCAGGTCGATGGGTGGACACAGTGCTGAGCAGTCCAGAGACAACAGAAGTACTAGAGTATACACTTGCTAACTCAAGTCCAACAAGTGGGAATGTAATGAAGAATGGAATCTCGGACACCCAGAACTAAATTCTTGTGTTAATGCGTCAGATCTTCCATCAGGTTCAGGGGATAGATGTATGAGAAAATATACAAACCAGACTATCAAAGTCTCCACCCCACTAAATGGATGGGCTAAATGTCCCCTCCGCTTCTGAAATTCGAAAGATGTGAACACTTGCGAAATCGTGATTTGTCTAAATGATCAGGGGCGGAAAAAATATACGCAGCAGAACAAAGTCCCTGGTTAATCGTCTCATCCCACAGTCTGTTGAGAGATGCACGTCGTCACAGCGGCAACGTCAACGCATCACCCGCGTCAACCTCAGGGACTTCATCTTCTACATGGAGCAGGAGAAAGAGACAGCCCACTCACTTCTGCTCTACCGGGCTCTGCTCAAGTAGCACCCTCTCCCTCCCAGCACCCTCCTCTCTCTCCCTTACCATCTCCTTCTACCCCTGCAACGTGCCTTCAATCGGGTCAGATGTTTCAGCTCAGTGTCTGTGTTGTGATGTTGATATTAATGTAGCTTTTGATATAAAGGCTAGAGAAAAAACAAATAAAATGTATTGTATTTGTCTTTATCTGTTTTAGCTTCTACGCTTTGCTTTGTACACTTTGCTGGCATCCCAGGTCAGGGACAGGATGTTGGTGGAACAGGACACCATGCCCTCCAGGTCGATGGGTGGACACAGTGCTGAGCAGTCCAGAGACAACAGAAGTACTAGAGTATACACTTGCTAACTCAAGTCCAACAAGTGGGAATGTAATGAAGAATGGAATCTCGGACACCCAGAACTAAAATCTTGCGTTAATGCGTCAGATCCTCCATCAGGTTCAGGGGATAGATATATGAGAAAAGATACAAACCAGACTATCAAAGTCTCCACCCCACTAAATTGATGGGCTAAATGTCCACTCCCCTTCTGAAATTCGAAAGATGTGAACACTTGCGAAATCGTGATTTGTCTAAATGATCAGGGGCGGAAAAAATCTACGCAGCGAGAAACAAAGTCCCTGGTTAATCGTCTCATCCCACAGTCTGTTGAGAGATGCTACGATATCGTTCTATGTTACGTGCGTCTGTCCATGAGAGATTATGAAGGATGTAATCAAGATCTACAAGATATTCATCACAGACAGATCAGACAGACAGACTCTGTCTCTTCTCACCTGTTCTGAGTTCAACGTCAGGGCTGGGGTCGCTATGGCAGCCCCTTTCCATGGTAACCACGGTGACAGCGTAGGTCTCGGCGCAGTGCAGGTCGGTGAAGGAACAGTCGGTGGAGTTGGAGCTGCAGTTGTGGGTGTGTCCGTCGTCACCTGTGGCGGTTGCTAGGTACATGTCCGCCCTGGCAACGGCCGTCCAGGAGACAGTGCCCATGTTGCCATCACACTGCAGAGACGTTGTGACATTGGTGGGGGCACAGGCACCTGTAGGGAGAGAGAAAGAGAGAGAGGGAGAGAGAGAGAGGGGGGTGATGGAGAAAGAGAGAGACAGAGAGAAGGGAGAGACAGAGAAAAGGAGAGAGTATTATTTGTATTTTTGACAACGTTTACTTTTACTTCACCACATTTCTAAAGACAATGATGTACTTTTTACTCCATACATTTTCCCTAACACCCAAAAGTACTTGTTACATTTTGACAGGAAAATGTTCAAATTCACACACTTATAAAGATAACATCTCTGGTCATCCCTACTGCCTCTGATCTGGCAGACTCACTGAACACAAATGCATTGTATGTAAATTATGTCTGAGTGTTGGACTGTGCACCTGGCTATCTGTCAAAAAAAAAAAAAACTAATTGCGGTATATGAAGTGGTGTTGATAGCGCCCCCTATCTTCTGGGAGTGTAAGGTGTAGTTGACCCCGTACACTGGGCTGGCATCCCAGGTCAGGGACAGGATGTTGGTGGAACAGGACACCATGCCCTCCAGGTCGATGGGTGGACACAGTGCTGAGCAGTCCAGTGACAACAGAAGTACTAGAGTATACACTTGCTAACTCAAGTCCAACAAGTGGGAATGTAATGAAGAATGGAATCTCGGACACCCAGAACTAAATTCTTGTGTTTATGCGTCAGATCTTCCATCAGGTTCAAGGGATAGATGTATGAGAAAATATACAAACCAGACTATCAAAGTCTCCACCCCACTAAATGGATGGGCTAAATGTCCCCTCCGCTTCTGAAATTCGAAAGATGTGAACACTTGCGAAATCGTGATTTGTCTAAATGATCAGGGGCGGAAAAAATCTACGCAGCGGAACAAAGTCCCTGGTTAATCGTCTCATCCCACAGTCTGTTGAGAGATGCTACGATATCGTTCTATGTTACGTGCGTCTGTCCATGAGAGATTATGAAGGATGTAATCGAGTTCTAGATCTACAAGATATTCATCACAGACAGATCAGACAGACAGACTCTGTCTCTTCTCACCAGTTCTGAGTTCAACGTCAGGGCTGGGCTCGCTATGGCAGCCCCTTTCCATGGTAACCACGGTGACAGCGTAGGTCTCGGCGCAGTGCAGGTCGGTGAAGGAACAGTCGGTGGAGTTGGAGCTGCAGGTGTGGGTGTGTCCGTCGTCACCTGTGGCGGTTGCTAGGTACATGTCCGCCCTGGCAACGGCCGTCCAGGAGACAGTGCCCATGTTGCCATCACACTGCAGAGACGTTGTGACATTGGTGGGGGCACAGGCACCTGTAGGGAGAGAGAAAGAGAGAGAGGGAGAGAGAGAGAGGGGGGTTGATGGAGAAAGAGAGAGACAGAAGGATGGGGAGAGACAGAGAAAAGAGAGAGTATTATTTGTATTTTTGACAACGTTTACTTTTACTTCACCACATTTCTAAAGACAATGATGTACTTTTTACTCCATACATTTTCCCTAACACCCAAAAGTACTTGTTACATTTTGACAGGAAAATGTTCAAATTCACACACTTATAAAGATAACATCTCTGGTCATCCCTACTGCCTCTGATCTGGCAGACTAACTGAACACAAATGCTTTGTATGTAAATTATGTCTGAGTGTTGGACTGTGCCCCTGGCTATCCGTCAAAAGAAATGTAAAACAAATTGTGGGATATGAAGTTGTGTTGTTAGCGCCCCCTATCTTCTGGGAGTGTAAGGTGTAGTTGGCCCCGTACACTTTGCTGGCATCCCAGGTCAGGGACAGGATGTTGGTGGAACAGGACACCATGCCCTCCAGGTCGATGGGTGGACACAGTGCTGAGCAGTCCAGAGACAACAGAAGTACTAGAGTATACACTTGCTAACTCAAGTCCAACAAGTGGGAATGTAATGAAGAATGGAATCTCGGACACCCAGAACTAAAATCTTGCGTTAATGCGTCAGATCCTCCATCAGGTTCAGGGGATAGATATATGAGAAAAGATACAAACCAGACTATCAAAGTCTCCACCCCACTAAATTGATGGGCTAAATGTCCACTCCCCTTCTGAAATTCGAAAGATGTGAACACTTGCGAAATCGTGATTTGTCTAAATGATCAGGGGCGGAAAAAATCTACGCAGCGAGAAACAAAGTCCCTGGTTAATCGTCTCATCCCACAGTCTGTTGAGAGATGCTACGATATCGTTCTATGTTACGTGCGTCTGTCCATGAGAGATTATGAAGGATGTAATCGAGTTCTAGATCTACAAGATATTCATCACAGACAGATCAGACAGACAGACTCTGTCTCTTCTCACCTGTTCTGAGTTCAACGTCAGGGCTGGGGTCGCTATGGCAGCCCCTTTCCATGGTAACCACGGTGACAGCGTAGGTCTCGGCGCAGTGCAGGTCGGTGAAGGAACAGTCGGTGGAGTTGGAGCTGCAGGTGTGGGTGTGTCCGTCGTCACCTGTGGCGGTTGCTAGGTACATGTCCGCCCTGGCAACGGCCGTCCAGGAGACAGTGCCCATGTTGCCATCACACTGCAGAGACGTTGTGACATTGGTGGGGGCACAGGCACCTGTAGGGAGAGAGAAAGAGAGAGAGGGAGAAAGAGAGAGGGGGGTGATGGAGAAAGAGAGAGACAGAGAGAAGGAAGAGACAGAGAAAAGGAGAGAGTATTATTTGTATTTTTGACAACGTTTACTTTTACTTCACCACATTTCTAAAGATAATGATGTACTTTTTACTCCATACATTTTCCCTAACACCCAAAAGTACTTGTTACATTTTGACAGGAAAATGTTCAAATTCACACACTTATAAAGATAACATCTCTGGTCATCCCTACTGCCTCTGATCTGGCAGACTCACTGAACACAAATGCTTTGTATGTAAATTATGTCTGAGTGTTGGACTGTGCCCCTGGCTATCCGTCAAAAGAAATGTAAAACAAATTGTGGGATATGAAGTGGTGTTGTTAGCGCCCCCTATCTTCTGGGAGTGTAAGGTGTAGTTGGCCCCGTACACTTTGCTGGCATCCCAGGTCAGGGACAGGATGTTGGTGGAACAGGACACCATGCCCTCCAGGTCGATGGGTGGACACAGTGCTGAGCAGTCCAGAGACAACAGAAGTACTAGAGTATACACTTGCTAACTCAAGTCCAACAAGTGGGAATGTAATGAAGAATGGAATCTCGGACACCCAGAACTAAAATCTTGCGTTAATGCGTCAGATCCTCCATCAGGTTCAGGGGATAGATATATGAGAAAAGATACAAACCAGACTATCAAAGTCTCCACCCCACTAAATTGATGGGCTAAATGTCCACTCCCCTTCTGAAATTCGAAAGATGTGAACACTTGCGAAATCGTGATTTGTCTAAATGATCAGGGGCGGAAAAAATCTACGCAGCGAGAAACAAAGTCCCTGGTTAATCGTCTCATCCCACAGTCTGTTGAGAGATGCTACGATATCGTTCTATGTTACGTGCGTCTGTCCATGAGAGATTATGAAGGATGTAATCGAGTTCTAGATCTACAAGATATTCATCACAGACAGATCAGACAGACAGACTCTGTCTCTTCTCACCTGTTCTGAGTTCAACGTCAGGGCTGGGGTCGCTATGGCAGCCCCTTTCCATGGTAACCACGGTGACAGCGTAGGTCTCGGCGCAGTGCAGGTCGGTGAAGGAACAGTCGGTGGAGTTGGAGCTGCAGGTGTGGGTGTGTCCGTCGTCACCTGTGGCGGTTGCTAGGTACATGTCCGCCCTGGCAACGGCCGTCCAGGAGACAGTGCCCATGTTGCCATCACACTGCAGAGACGTTGTGACATTGGTGGGGGCACAGGCACCTGTAGGGAGAGAGAAAGAGAGAGAGGGAGAGAGAGAGAGGGGGGTTGATGGAGAAAGAGAGAGACAGAAGGATGGGGAGAGACAGAGAAAAGGAGAGTATTATTTGTATTTTTGACAACGTTTACTTTTACTTCACCACATTTCTAAAGACAATGATGTACTTTTTACTCCATACATTTTCCCTAACACCCAAAAGTACTTGTTACATTTTGACAGGAAAATGTTCAAATTCACACACTTATAAAGATAACATCTCTGGTCATCCCTACTGCCTCTGATCTGGCAGACTAACTGAACACAAATGCTTTGTATGTAAATTATGTCTGAGTGTTGGACTGTGCCCCTGGCTATCCGTCAAAAGAAATGTAAAACAAATTGTGGGATATGAAGTGGTGTTGTTAGCGCCCCCTATCTTCTGGGAGTGTAAGGTGTAGTTGGCCCCGTACACTTTGCTGGCATCCCAGGTCAGGGACAGGATGTTGGTGGAACAGGACACCATGCCCTCCAGGTCGATGGGTGGACACAGTGCTGAGCAGTCCAGAGACAACAGAAGTACTAGAGTATACACTTGCTAACTCAAGTCCAACAAGTGGGAATGTAATGAAGAATGGAATCTCGGACACCCAGAACTAAAATCTTGCGTTAATGCGTCAGATCCTCCATCAGGTTCAGGGGATAGATATATGAGAAAAGATACAAACCAGACTATCAAAGTCTCCACCCCACTAAATTGATGGGCTAAATGTCCACTCCCCTTCTGAAATTCGAAAGATGTGAACACTTGCGAAATCGTGATTTGTCTAAATGATCAGGGGCGGAAAAAATCTACGCAGCGAGAAACAAAGTCCCTGGTTAATCGTCTCATCCCACAGTCTGTTGAGAGATGCTACGATATCGTTCTATGTTACGTGCGTCTGTCCATGAGAGATTATGAAGGATGTAATCGAGTTCTAGATCTACAAGATATTCATCACAGACAGATCAGACAGACAGACTCTGTCTCTTCTCACCTGTTCTGAGTTCAACGTCAGGGCTGGGGTCGCTATGGCAGCCCCTTTCCATGGTAACCACGGTGACAGCGTAGGTCTCGGCGCAGTGCAGGTCGGTGAAGGAACAGTCGGTGGAGTTGGAGCTGCAGGTGTGGGTGTGTCCGTCGTCACCTGTGGCGGTTGCTAGGTACATGTCCGCCCTGGCAACGGCCGTCCAGGAGACAGTGCCCATGTTGCCATCACACTGCAGAGACGTTGTGACATTGGTGGGGGCACAGGCACCTGTAGGGAGAGAGAAAGAGAGAGAGGGAGAAAGAGAGAGGGGGGTGATGGAGAAAGAGAGAGACAGAGAGAAGGAAGAGACAGAGAAAAGGAGAGAGTATTATTTGTATTTTTGACAACGTTTACTTTTACTTCACCACATTTCTAAAGATAATGATGTACTTTTTACTCCATACATTTTCCCTAACACCCAAAAGTACTTGTTACATTTTGACAGGAAAATGTTCAAATTCACACACTTATAAAGATAACATCTCTGGTCATCCCTACTGCCTCTGATCTGGCAGACTCACTGAACACAAATGCTTTGTATGTAAATTATGTCTGAGTGTTGGACTGTGCCCCTGGCTATCCGTCAAAAGAAATGTAAAACAAATTGTGGGATATGAAGTGGTGTTGTTAGCGCCCCCTATCTTCTGGGAGTGTAAGGTGTAGTTGGCCCCGTACACTTTGCTGGCATCCCAGGTCAGGGACAGGATGTTGGTGGAACAGGACACCATGCCCTCCAGGTCGATGGGTGGACACAGTGCTGAGCAGTCCAGAGACAACAGAAGTACTAGAGTATACACTTGCTAACTCAAGTCCAACAAGTGGGAATGTAATGAAGAATGGAATCTCGGACACCCAGAACTAAAATCTTGCGTTAATGCGTCAGATCCTCCATCAGGTTCAGGGGATAGATATATGAGAAAAGATACAAACCAGACTATCAAAGTCTCCACCCCACTAAATTGATGGGCTAAATGTCCACTCCCCTTCTGAAATTCGAAAGATGTGAACACTTGCGAAATCGTGATTTGTCTAAATGATCAGGGGCGGAAAAAATCTACGCAGCGAGAAACAAAGTCCCTGGTTAATCGTCTCATCCCACAGTCTGTTGAGAGATGCTACGATATCGTTCTATGTTACGTGCGTCTGTCCATGAGAGATTATGAAGGATGTAATCGAGTTCTAGATCTACAAGATATTCATCACAGACAGATCAGACAGACAGACTCTGTCTCTTCTCACCTGTTCTGAGTTCAACGTCAGGGCTGGGGTCGCTATGGCAGCCCCTTTCCATGGTAACCACGGTGACAGCGTAGGTCTCGGCGCAGTGCAGGTCGGTGAAGGAACAGTCGGTGGAGTTGGAGCTGCAGGTGTGGGTGTGTCCGTCGTCACCTGTGGCGGTTGCTAGGTACATGTCCGCCCTGGCAACGGCCGTCCAGGAGACAGTGCCCATGTTGCCATCACACTGCAGAGACGTTGTGACATTGGTGGGGGCACAGGCACCTGTAGGGAGAGAGAAAGAGAGAGAGGGAGAGAGAGAGAGGGGGGTTGAAGGAGAAAGAGAGAGACAGAAGGATGGGGAGAGACAGAGAAAAGGAGAGTATTATTTGTATTTTTGACAACGTTTACTTTTACTTCACCACATTTCTAAAGACAATGATGTACTTTTTACTCCATACATTTTCCCTAACACCCAAAAGTACTTGTTACATTTTGACAGGAAAATGTTCAAATTCACACACTTATAAAGATAACATCTCTGGTCATCCCTACTGCCTCTGATCTGGCAGACTAACTGAACACAAATGCTTTGTATGTAAATTATGTCTGAGTGTTGGACTGTGCCCCTGGCTATCCGTCAAAAGAAATGTAAAACAAATTGTGGGATATGAAGTGGTGTTGTTAGCGCCCCCTATCTTCTGGGAGTGTAAGGTGTAGTTGGCCCCGTACACTTTGCTGGCATCCCAGGTCAGGGACAGGATGTTGGTGGAACAGGACACCATGCCCTCCAGGTCGATGGGTGGACACAGTGCTGAGCAGTCCAGAGACAACAGAAGTACTAGAGTATACACTTGCTAACTCAAGTCCAACAAGTGGGAATGTAATGAAGAATGGAATCTCGGACACCCAGAACTAAAATCTTGCGTTAATGCGTCAGATCCTCCATCAGGTTCAGGGGATAGATATATGAGAAAAGATACAAACCAGACTATCAAAGTCTCCACCCCACTAAATTGATGGGCTAAATGTCCACTCCCCTTCTGAAATTCGAAAGATGTGAACACTTGCGAAATCGTGATTTGTCTAAATGATCAGGGGCGGAAAAAATCTACGCAGCGAGAAACAAAGTCCCTGGTTAATCGTCTCATCCCACAGTCTGTTGAGAGATGCTACGATATCGTTCTATGTTACGTGCGTCTGTCCATGAGAGATTATGAAGGATGTAATCGAGTTCTAGATCTACAAGATATTCATCACAGACAGATCAGACAGACAGACTCTGTCTCTTCTCACCAGTTCTGAGTTCAACGTCAGGGCTGGGCTCGCTATGGCAGCCCCTTTCCATGGTAACCACGGTGACAGCGTAGGTCTCGGCGCAGTGCAGGTCCGTGAAGGAACAGTCGGTGGAGTTGGAGCTGCAGGTGTGGGTGTGTCCGTCGTCACCTGTGGCGGTTGCTAGGTACATGTCCGCCCTGGCAACGGTCGTCCAGGAGACAGTGCCCATGTTGCCATCACACTGCAGAGACGTTGTGACATTGGTGGGGGCACAGGCACCTGTAGGGAGAGAGAAAGAGAGAGAGGGAGAGAGAGAGAGGGGGGTGATGGAGAAAGAGAGAGACAGAGAGAAGGGAGAGACAGAGAAAAGGAGAGAGTATTATTTGTATTTTTGACAACGTTTACTTTTACTTCACCACATTTCTAAAGACAATGATGTACTTTTTACTCCATACATTTTCCCTAACACCCAAAAGTACTTGTTACATTTTGACAGGAAAATGTTCAAATTCACACACTTATAAAGATAACATCTCTGGTCATCCCTACTGCCTCTGATCTGGCACACTCACTGAACACAAATGCTTTGTATGTAAATTATGTCTGAGTGTTGGACTGTGCACCTGGCTAACTGTCAAAAAAAAAAAAAATACGAATTGCGGGATATGAAGAGGTGTTGATAGTGCCCCCTATCTTCTGGGAGTGTAAGGTGTAGTTGGCCCCGTACACTTTGCTGGCATCCCAGGTCAGGGACAGGATGTTGGTGGAACAGGACACCATGCCCTCCAGGTCGATGGGTGGACACAGTGCTGAGCAGTCCAGAGACAACAGAAGTACTAGAGTATACAGTTGCTAACTCAAGTCCAACAAGTGGGAATGTAATGAAGAATGGAATCTCGGACACCCAGAACTAAATTCTTGTGTTAATGCGTCAGATCTTCCATCAGGTTCAGGGGATAGATGTATGAGAAAAGATACAAACCAGACTATCAAAGTCTCCACCCCACTAAATGGATGGGCTAAATGTCCCCTCCGCTTCTGAAATTCGAAAGATGTGAACACTTGCGAAATCGTGATTTGTCTAAATGATCAGGGGCGGAAAAAATCTACGCAGCGGAACAAAGTCCCTGGTTAATCGTCTCATCCCACAGTCTGTTGAGAGATGCTACGATATCGTTCTATGTTACGTGCGTCTGTCCATGAGAGATTATGAAGGATGTAATCGAGTTCTAGATCTACAAGATATTCATCACAGACAGATCAGACAGACAGACTCTGTCTCTTCTCACCAGTTCTGAGTTCAACGTCAGGGCTGGGCTCGCTATGGCAGCCCCTTTCCATGGTAACCACGGTGACAGCGTAGGTCTCGGCGCAGTGCAGGTCCGTGAAGGAACAGTCGGTGGAGTTGGAGCTGCAGGTGTGGGTGTGTCCGTCGTCACCTGTGGCGGTTGCTAGGTACATGTCCGCCCTGGCATCGGCCGTCCAGGAGACAGTGCCCATGTTGCCATCACACTGCAGAGACGTTGTGACATTGGTGGGGGCACAGGCACCTGTAGGGAGAGAGAAAGAGAGAGAGGGAGAGAGAGAGAGGGGGGTGATGGAGAAAGAGAGAGACAGAGAGAAGGGAGAGACAGAGAAAAGGAGAGAGTATTATTTGTATTTTTGACAACGTTTACTTTTACTTCACCACATTTCTAAAGACAATGATGTACTTTTTACTCCATACATTTTCCCTAACACCCAAAAGTACTTGTTACATTTTGACAGGAAAATGTTCAAATTCACACACTTATAAAGATAACATCTCTGGTCATCCCTACTGCCTCTGATCTGGCAGACTCACTGAACACAAATGCTTTGTATGTAAATTATGTCTGAGTGTTGGACTGTGCCCCTGGCTATCCGTCAAAAGAAATGTAAAACAAATTGTGGGATATGAAGTGGTGTTGTTAGCGCCCCCTATCTTCTGGGAGTGTAAGGTGTAGTTGGCCCCGTACACTTTGCTGGCATCCCAGGTCAGGGACAGGATGTTGGTGGAACAGGACACCATGCCCTCCAGGTCGATGGGTGGACACAGTGCTGAGCAGTCCAGAGACAACAGAAGTACTAGAGTATACACTTGCTAACTCAAGTCCAACAAGTGGGAATGTAATGAAGAATGGAATCTCGGACACCCAGAACTAAAATCTTGCGTTAATGCGTCAGATCCTCCATCAGGTTCAGGGGATAGATATATGAGAAAAGATACAAACCAGACTATCAAAGTCTCCACCCCACTAAATTGATGGGCTAAATGTCCACTCCCCTTCTGAAATTCGAAAGATGTGAACACTTGCGAAATCGTGATTTGTCTAAATGATCAGGGGCGGAAAAAATCTACGCAGCGAGAAACAAAGTCCCTGGTTAATCGTCTCATCCCACAGTCTGTTGAGAGATGCTACGATATCGTTCTATGTTACGTGCGTCTGTCCATGAGAGATTATGAAGGATGTAATCGAGTTCTAGATCTACAAGATATTCATCACAGACAGATCAGACAGACAGACTCTGTCTCTTCTCACCAGTTCTGAGTTCAACGTCAGGGCTGGGCTCGCTATGGCAGCCCCTTTCCATGGTAACCACGGTGACAGCGTAGGTCTCGGCGCAGTGCAGGTCCGTGAAGGAACAGTCGGTGGAGTTGGAGTTGCAGGTGTGGGTGTGTCCGTCGTCACCTGTGGCGGTTGCTAGGTACATGTCCGCCCTGGCAACGGCCGTCCAGGAGACAGTGCCCATGTTGCCATCACACTGCAGAGACGTTGTGACATTGTTGGGGGCACAGGCACCTGTAGGGAGAGAGAAAGAGAGAGAGGGAGAGAGAGGGGGGTGATGGAGAAAGAGAGAAACAGAGAGAAGGGAGAGACAGAGAAAAGGATAGAGTATTATTTGTATTTTTGACAACGTTTACTTTTACTTCACCACATTTCTAAAGACAATGATGTACTTTTTACTCCATACATTTTCCATGACACCCAAAAGTACTTGTTACATTTTGACAAGAAAATTTTCAAATTCACACACTTATAAAGATAACATCTCTGGTCATCCCTACTGCCTATGATCTGGCACACTCACTGAACACAAATGCTTTGTATGTAAATTATGTCTGAGTGTTGGACTGTGCACCTGGCTAACTGTCAAAAAAAAAAAAAAAAATAATTGCGGGATATGAAGTGGTGTTGATAGCGCCCCCTATCTTCTGGGAGTGTAAGGTGTAGTTGGCCCCGTACACTTTGCTGGCATCCCAGGTCAGGGACAGGATGTTGGTGGAACAGGACACCATGCCCTCCAGGTCGATGGGTGGACACAGTGCTGAGCAGTCCAGAGACAACAGAAGTACTAGAGTATACACTTGCTAACTCAAGTCCAACAAGTGGGAATGTAATGAAGAATGGAATCTCGGACACCCAGAACTAAATTCTTGTGTTAATGCGCCAGATCTTCCATCAGGTTCAGGGGATAGATGTATGAGAAAAGATACAAACCAGACTATCAAAGTCTCCACCCCACTAAATGGATGGGCTAAATGTCCCCTCCGCTTCTGAAATTCGAAAGATGTGAACACTTGCGAAATCGTGATTTGTCTAAATGATCAGGGGCGGAAAAAATCTACGCAGCGGAACAAAGTCCCTGGTTAATCGTCTCATCCCACAGTCTGTTGAGAGATGCTACGATATCGTTCTATGTTACGTGCGTCTGTCCATGAGAGATTATGAAGGATGTAATCGAGTTCTAGATCTACAAGATATTCATCACAGACAGATCAGACAGACAGACTCTGTCTCTTCTCACCAGTTCTGAGTTCAACGTCAGGGCTGGGCTCGCTATGGCAGCCCCTTTCCATGGTAACCACGGTGACAGCGTAGGTCTCGGCGCAGTGCAGGTCCGTGAAGGAACAGTCGGTGGAGTTGGAGCTGCAGGTGTGGGTGTGTCCGTCGTCACCTGTGGCGGTTGCTAGGTACATGTCCGCCCTGGCATCGGCCGTCCAGGAGACAGTGCCCATGTTGCCATCACACTGCAGAGACGTTGTGACATTGGTGGGGGCACAGGCACCTGTAGGGAGAGAGAAAGAGAGAGAGGGAGAGAGAGAGAGGGGGGTGATGGAGAAAGAGAGAGACAGAGAGAAGGGAGAGACAGAGAAAAGGAGAGAGTATTATTTGTATTTTTGACAACGTTTACTTTTACTTCACCACATTTCTGAAGACAATGATGTACTTTTTACTCCATACATTTTCCCTAACACCCAAAAGTACTTGTTACATTTTGACAGGAAAATGTTCAAATTCACACACTTATAAAGATAACATCTCTGGTCATCCCTACTGCCTCTGATCTGGCAGACTCACTGAACACAAATGCTTTGTATGTAAATTATGTCTGAGTGTTGGACTGTGCCCCTGGCTATCCGTCAAAAGAAATGTAAAACAAATTGTGGGATATGAAGTGGTGTTGTTAGCGCCCCCTATCTTCTGGGAGTGTAAGGTGTAGTTGGCCCCGTACACTTTGCTGGCATCCCAGGTCAGGGACAGGATGTTGGTGGAACAGGACACCATGCCCTCCAGGTCGATGGGTGGACACAGTGCTGAGCAGTCCAGAGACAACAGAAGTACTAGAGTATACACTTGCTAACTCAAGTCCAACAAGTGGGAATGTAATGAAGAATGGAATCTCGGACACCCAGAACTAAAATCTTGCGTTAATGCGTCAGATCCTCCATCAGGTTCAGGGGATAGATATATGAGAAAAGATACAAACCAGACTATCAAAGTCTCCACCCCACTAAATTGATGGGCTAAATGTCCACTCCCCTTCTGAAATTCGAAAGATGTGAACACTTGCGAAATCGTGATTTGTCTAAATGATCAGGGGCGGAAAAAATCTACGCAGCGAGAAACAAAGTCCCTGGTTAATCGTCTCATCCCACAGTCTGTTGAGAGATGCTACGATATCGTTCTATGTTACGTGCGTCTGTCCATGAGAGATTATGAAGGATGTAATCGAGTTCTAGATCTACAAGATATTCATCACAGACAGATCAGACAGACAGACTCTGTCTCTTCTCACCAGTTCTGAGTTCAACGTCAGGGCTGGGCTCGCTATGGCAGCCCCTTTCCATGGTAACCACGGTGACAGCGTAGGTCTCGGCGCAGTGCAGGTCCGTGAAGGAACAGTCGGTGGAGTTGGAGTTGCAGGTGTGGGTGTGTCCGTCGTCACCTGTGGCGGTTGCTAGGTACATGTCCGCCCTGGCAACGGCCGTCCAGGAGACAGTGCCCATGTTGCCATCACACTGCAGAGACGTTGTGACATTGTTGGGGGCACAGGCACCTGTAGGGAGAGAGAAAGAGAGAGAGGGAGAGAGAGGGGGGTGATGGAGAAAGAGAGAAACAGAGAGAAGGGAGAGACAGAGAAAAGGATAGAGTATTATTTGTATTTTTGACAACGTTTACTTTTACTTCACCACATTTCTAAAGACAATGATGTACTTTTTACTCCATACATTTTCCATGACACCCAAAAGTACTTGTTACATTTTGACAAGAAAATTTTCAAATTCACACACTTATAAAGATAACATCTCTGGTCATCCCTACTGCCTATGATCTGGCACACTCACTGAACACAAATGCTTTGTATGTAAATTATGTCTGAGTGTTGGACTGTGCACCTGGCTAACTGTCAACAAAAAAAAAAAAACGAATTGCGGGATATGAAGTGGTGTTGATAGCGCCCCCTATCTTCTGGGAGTGTAAGGTGTAGTTGGCCCCGTACACTTTGCTGGCATCCCAGGTCAGGGACAGGATGTTGGTGGAACAGGACACCATGCCCTCCAGGTCGATGGGTGGACACAGTGCTGAGCAGTCCAGAGACAACAGAAGTACTAGAGTATACACTTGCTAACTCAAGTCCAACAAGTGGGAATGTAATGAAGAATGGAATCTCGGACACCCAGAACTAAATTCTTGTGTTAATGCGCCAGATCTTCCATCAGGTTCAGGGGATAGATGTATGAGAAAAGATACAAACCAGACTATCAAAGTCTCCACCCCACTAAATGGATGGGCTAAATGTACCCTCCGCTTCTGAAATTCGAAAGATGTGAACACTTGCGAAATCGTGATTTGTCTAAATGATCAGGGGCGGAAAAAATCTACGCAGCGGAACAAAGTCCCTGGTTAATCGTCTCATCCCACAGTCTGTTGAGAGATGCTACGATATCGTTCTATGTTACGTGCGTCTGTCCATGAGAGATTATGAAGGATGTAATCGAGTTCTAGATCTACAAGATATTCATCACAGACAGATCAGACAGACAGACTCTGTCTCTTCTCACCTGTTCTGAGTTCAACGTCAGGGCTGGGCTCGCTATGGCAGCCCCTTTCCATGGTAACCACGGTGACAGCGTAGGTCTCGGCGCAGTGCAGGTCGGTGAAGGAACAGTCGGTGGAGTTGGAGCTGCAGGTGTGGGTGTGTCCGTCGTCACCTGTGGCGGTTGCTAGGTACATGTCCGCCCTGGCAACGGTCGTCCAGGAGACAGTGCCCATGTTGCCATCACACTGCAGAGACGTTGTGACATTGGTGGGGGCACAGGCACCTGTAGGGAGAGAGAAAGAGAGAGAGGGAGAGAGAGAGAGGGGGGTGATGGAGAAAGAGAGAGATAGAGAGAAGGGAGAGACAGAGAAAAGGAGAGAGTATTATTTGTATTTTTGACAACGTTTACTTTTACTTCACCACATTTCTAAAGACAATGATGTACTTTTTACTCCATACATTTTCCCTAACACCCAAAAGTACTTGTTACATTTTGACAGGAAAATGTTCAAATTCACACACTTATAAAGATAACATCTCTGGTCATCCCTACTGCCTCTGATCTGGCACACTCACTGAACACAAATGCTTTGTATGTAAATTATGTCTGAGTGTTGGACTGTGCCCCTGGCTATCCGTCAAAAGAAATGTAAAACAAATTGTGGGATATGAAGTGGTGTTGTTAGCGCCCCCTATCTTCTGGGAGTGTAAGGTGTAGTTGGCCCCGTACACTTTGCTGGCATCCCAGGTCAGGGACAGGATGTTGGTGGAACAGGACACCATGCCCTCCAGGTCGATGGGTGGACACAGTGCTGAGCAGTCCAGAGACAACAGAAGTACTAGAGTATACACTTGCTAACTCAAGTCCAACAAGTGGGAATGTAATGAAGAATGGAATCTCGGACACCCAGAACTAAAATCTTGCGTTAATGCGTCAGATCCTCCATCAGGTTCAGGGGATAGATATATGAGAAAAGATACAAACCAGACTATCAAAGTCTCCACCCCACTAAATTGATGGGCTAAATGTCCACTCCCCTTCTGAAATTCGAAAGATGTGAACACTTGCGAAATCGTGATATGTCTAAATGATCAGGGGCGGAAAAAATCTACGCAGCGAGAAACAATGTCCCTGGTTAATCGTCTCATCCCACAGTCTGTTGAGAGATGCTACGATATCGTTCTATGTTACGTGCGTCTGTCCATGAGAGATTATGAAGGATGTAATCGAGTTCTAGATCTACAAGATATTCATCACAGACAGATCAGACAGACAGACTCTGTCTCTTCTCACCTGTTCTGAGTTCAACGTCAGGGCTGGGCTCGCTATGGCAGCCCCTTTCCATGGTAACCACGGTGACAGCGTAGGTCTCGGCGCAGTGCAGGTCCGTGAAGGAACAGTCGGTGGAGTTGGAGTTGCAGGTGTGGGTGTGTCCGTCGTCACCTGTGGCGGTTGCTAGGTACATGTCCGCCCTGGCAACGGCCGTCCAGGAGACAGTGCCCATGTTGCCATCACACTGCAGAGACGTTGTGACATTGTTGGGGGCACAGGCACCTGTAGGGAGAGAGAAAGAGAGAGAGGGAGAGAGAGGGGGGTGATGGAGAAAGAGAGAAACAGAGAGAAGGGAGAGACAGAGAAAAGGATAGAGTATTATTTGTATTTTTGACAACGTTTACTTTTACTTCACCACATTTCTAAAGACAATGATGTACTTTTTACTCCATACATTTTCCATGACACCCAAAAGTACTTGTTACATTTTGACAAGAAAATTTTCAAATTCACACACTTATAAAGATAACATCTCTGGTCATCCCTACTGCCTATGATCTGGCACACTCACTGAACACAAATGCTTTGTATGTAAATTATGTCTGAGTGTTGGACTGTGCACCTGGCTAACTGTCAAAAAAAATAAAAAAAATAATTGCGGGATATGAAGTGGTGTTGATAGCGCCCCCTATCTTCTGGGAGTGTAAGGTGTAGTTGGCCCCGTACACTTTGCTGGCATCCCAGGTCAGGGACAGGATGTTGGTGGAACAGGACACCATGCCCTCCAGGTCGATGGGTGGACACAGTGCTGAGCAGTCCAGAGACAACAGAAGTACTAGAGTATACACTTGCTAACTCAAGTCCAACAAGTGGGAATGTAATGAAGAATGGAATCTCGGACACCCAGAACTAAATTCTTGTGTTAATGCGCCAGATCTTCCATCAGGTTCAGGGGATAGATGTATGAGAAAAGATACAAACCAGACTATCAAAGTCTCCACCCCACTAAATGGATGGGCTAAATGTCCCCTCCGCTTCTGAAATTCGAAAGATGTGAACACTTGCGAAATCGTGATTTGTCTAAATGATCAGGGGCGGAAAAAATCTACGCAGCGGAACAAAGTCCCTGGTTAATCGTCTCATCCCACAGTCTGTTGAGAGATGCTACGATATCGTTCTATGTTACGTGCGTCTGTCCATGAGAGATTATGAAGGATGTAATCGAGTTCTAGATCTACAAGATATTCATCACAGACAGATCAGACAGACAGACTCTGTCTCTTCTCACCTGTTCTGAGTTCAACGTCAGGGCTGGGCTCGCTATGGCAGCCCCTTTCCATGGTAACCACGGTGACAGCGTAGGTCTCGGCGCAGTGCAGGTCGGTGAAGGAACAGTCGGTGGAGTTGGAGCTGCAGGTGTGGGTGTGTCCGTCGTCACCTGTGGCGGTTGCTAGGTACATGTCCGCCCTGGCAACGGTCGTCCAGGAGACAGTGCCCATGTTGCCATCACACTGCAGAGACGTTGTGACATTGGTGGGGGCACAGGCACCTGTAGGGAGAGAGAAAGAGAGAGAGGGAGAGAGAGAGAGGGGGGTGATGGAGAAAGAGAGAGATAGAGAGAAGGGAGAGACAGAGAAAAGGAGAGAGTATTATTTGTATTTTTGACAACGTTTACTTTTACTTCACCACATTTCTAAAGACAATGATGTACTTTTTACTCCATACATTTTCCCTAACACCCAAAAGTACTTGTTACATTTTGACAGGAAAATGTTCAAATTCACACACTTATAAAGATAACATCTCTGGTCATCCCTACTGCCTCTGATCTGGCACACTCACTGAACACAAATGCTTTGTATGTAAATTATGTCTGAGTGTTGGACTGTGCCCCTGGCTATCCGTCAAAAGAAATGTAAAACAAATTGTGGGATATGAAGTGGTGTTGTTAGCGCCCCCTATCTTCTGGGAGTGTAAGGTGTAGTTGGCCCCGTACACTTTGCTGGCATCCCAGGTCAGGGACAGGATGTTGGTGGAACAGGACACCATGCCCTCCAGGTCGATGGGTGGACACAGTGCTGAGCAGTCCAGAGACAACAGAAGTACTAGAGTATACACTTGCTAACTCAAGTCCAACAAGTGGGAATGTAATGAAGAATGGAATCTCGGACACCCAGAACTAAAATCTTGCGTTAATGCGTCAGATCCTCCATCAGGTTCAGGGGATAGATATATGAGAAAAGATACAAACCAGACTATCAAAGTCTCCACCCCACTAAATTGATGGGCTAAATGTCCACTCCCCTTCTGAAATTCGAAAGATGTGAACACTTGCGAAATCGTGATATGTCTAAATGATCAGGGGCGGAAAAAATCTACGCAGCGAGAAACAATGTCCCTGGTTAATCGTCTCATCCCACAGTCTGTTGAGAGATGCTACGATATCGTTCTATGTTACGTGCGTCTGTCCATGAGAGATTATGAAGGATGTAATCGAGTTCTAGATCTACAAGATATTCATCACAGACAGATCAGACAGACAGACTCTGTCTCTTCTCACCTGTTCTGAGTTCAACGTCAGGGCTGGGCTCGCTATGGCAGCCCCTTTCCATGGTAACCACGGTGACAGCGTAGGTCTCGGCGCAGTGCAGGTCCGTGAAGGAACAGTCGGTGGAGTTGGAGTTGCAGGTGTGGGTGTGTCCGTCGTCACCTGTGGCGGTTGCTAGGTACATGTCCGCCCTGGCAACGGCCGTCCAGGAGACAGTGCCCATGTTGCCATCACACTGCAGAGACGTTGTGACATTGTTGGGGGCACAGGCACCTGTAGGGAGAGAGAAAGAGAGAGAGGGAGAGAGAGAGAGGGGGGTGATGGAGAAAGAGAGAAACAGAGAGAAGGGAGAGACAGAGAAAAGGATAGAGTATTATTTGTATTTTTGACAACGTTTACTTTTACTTCACCACATTTCTAAAGACAATGATGTACTTTTTACTCCATACATTTTCCATGACACCCAAAAGTACTTGTTACATTTTGACAAGAAAATTTTCAAATTCACACACTTATAAAGATAACATCTCTGGTCATCCCTACTGCCTATGATCTGGCACACTCACTGAACACAAATGCTTTGTATGTAAATTATGTCTGAGTGTTGGACTGTGCACCTGGCTAACTGTCAAAAAAAATAAAAAAAATAATTGCGGGATATGAAGTGGTGTTGATAGCGCCCCCTATCTTCTGGGAGTGTAAGGTGTAGTTGGCCCCGTACACTTTGCTGGCATCCCAGGTCAGGGACAGGATGTTGGTGGAACAGGACACCATGCCCTCCAGGTCGATGGGTGGACACAGTGCTGAGCAGTCCAGAGACAACAGAAGTACTAGAGTATACACTTGCTAACTCAAGTCCAACAAGTGGGAATGTAATGAAGAATGGAATCTCGGACACCCAGAACTAAATTCTTGTGTTAATGCGCCAGATCTTCCATCAGGTTCAGGGGATAGATGTATGAGAAAAGATACAAACCAGACTATCAAAGTCTCCACCCCACTAAATGGATGGGCTAAATGTCCCCTCCGCTTCTGAAATTCGAAAGATGTGAACACTTGCGAAATCGTGATTTGTCTAAATGATCAGGGGCGGAAAAAATCTACGCAGCGGAACAAAGTCCCTGGTTAATCGTCTCATCCCACAGTCTGTTGAGAGATGCTACGATATCGTTCTATGTTACGTGCGTCTGTCCATGAGAGATTATGAAGGATGTAATCGAGTTCTAGATCTACAAGATATTCATCACAGACAGATCAGACAGACAGACTCTGTCTCTTCTCACCAGTTCTGAGTTCAACGTCAGGGCTGGGCTCGCTATGGCAGCCCCTTTCCATGGTAACCACGGTGACAGCGTAGGTCTCGGCGCAGTGCAGGTCGGTGAAGGAACAGTCGGTGGAGTTGGAGCTGCAGGTGTGGGTGTGTCCGTCGTCACCTGTGGCGGTTGCTAGGTACATGTCCGCCCTGGCAACGGCCGTCCAGGAGACAGTGCCCATGTTGCCATCACACTGCAGAGACGTTGTGACATTGGTGGGGGCACAGGCACCTGTAGGGAGAGAGAAAGAGAGAGAGGGAGAGAGAGAGAGGGGGGTGATGGAGAAAGAGAGAAACAGAGAGAAGGGAGAGACAGAGAAAAGGATAGAGTATTATTTGTATTTTTGACAACGTTTACTTTTACTTCACCACATTTCTAAAGACAATGATGTACTTTTTACTCCATACATTTTCCATGACACCCAAAAGTACTTGTTACATTTTGACAAGAAAATTTTCAAATTCACACACTTATAAAGATAACATCTCTGGTCATCCCTACTGCCTATGATCTGGCACACTCACTGAACACAAATGCTTTGTATGTAAATTATGTCTGAGTGTTGGACTGTGCACCTGGCTAACTGTCAAAAAAAAAAAAAAAACTAATTGCGGGATATGAAGTGGTGTTGATAGCGCCCCCTATCTTCTGGGAGTGTAAGGTGTAGTTGGCCCCGTACACTTTGCTGGCATCCCAGGTCAGGGACAGGATGTTGGTGGAACAGGACACCATGCCCTCCAGGTCGATGGGTGGACACAGTGCTGAGCAGTCCAGAGACAACAGAAGTACTAGAGTATACACTTGCTAACTCAAGTCCAACAAGTGGGAATGTAATGAAGAATGGAATCTCGGACACCCAGAACTAAATTCTTGCGTTAATGCGTCAGATCCTCCATCAGGTTCAGGGGATAGATGTATGAGAAAAGATACAAACCAGACTATCAAAGTCTCCACCCCACTAAATTGATGGGCTAAATGTCCACTCCCCTTCTGAAATTCGAAAGATGTGAACACTTGCGAAATCGTGATTTGTCTAAATGATCAGGGGCGGAAAAAATCTACACAGCGAGAAACAAAGTCCCTGGTTAATCGTCTCATCCCACAGTCTGTTGAGAGATGCTACGATATCGTTCTATGTTACGTGCGTCTGTCCATGAGAGATTATGAAGGATGTAATCGAGTTCTAGATCTACAAGATATTCATCACAGACAGATCAGACAGACAGACTCTGTCTCTTCTCACCTGTTCTGAGTTCAACGTCAGGGCTGGGGTCGCTATGGCAGCCCCTTTCCATGGTAACCACGGTGACAGCGTAGGTCTCGGCGCAGTGGAGGTCGGTGAAGGAACAGTCGGTGGAGTTGGAGTTGCAGGTGTGGGTGTGTCCGTCGTCACCTGTGGCGGTTGCTAGGTACATGTCCGCCCTGGCAACGGCCGTCCAGGAGACAGTGCCCATGTTGCCATCACACTGCAGAGACGTTGTGACATTGTTGGGGGCACAGGCACCTGTAGGGAGAGAGAAAGAGAGAGAGGAGAGAGAGAGAGGGGGGTGATGGAGAAAGAGAGAAACAGAGAGAAGGGAGAGACAGAGAAAAGGATAGAGTATTATTTGTATTTTTGACAACGTTTACTTTTACTTCACCACATTTCTAAAGACAATGATGTACTTTTTACTCCATACATTTTCCATGACACCCAAAAGTACTTGTTACATTTTGACAAGAAAATTTTCAAATTCACACACTTATAAAGATAACATCTCTGGTCATCCCTACTGCCTATGATCTGGCACACTCACTGAACACAAATGCTTTGTATGTAAATTATGTCTGAGTGTTGGACTGTGCACCTGGCTAACTGTCAAAAAAAAAAAAAAAAACTAATTGCGGGATATGAAGTGGTGTTGATAGCGCCCCCTATCTTCTGGGAGTGTAAGGTGTAGTTGGCCCCGTACACTTTGCTGGCATCCCAGGTCAGGGACAGGATGTTGGTGGAACAGGACACCATGCCCTCCAGGTCGATGGGTGGACACAGTGCTGAGCAGTCCAGAGACAACAGAAGTACTAGAGTATACACTTGCTAACTCAAGTCCAACAAGTGGGAATGTAATGAAGAATGGAATCTCGGACACCCAGAACTAAATTCTTGCGTTAATGCGTCAGATCCTCCATCAGGTTCAGGGGATAGATGTATGAGAAAAGATACAAACCAGACTATCAAAGTCTCCACCCCACTAAATTGATGGGCTAAATGTCCACTCCCCTTCTGAAATTCGAAAGATGTGAACACTTGCGAAATCGTGATTTGTCTAAATGATCAGGGGCGGAAAAAATCTACACAGCGAGAAACAAAGTCCCTGGTTAATCGTCTCATCCCACAGTCTGTTGAGAGATGCTACGATATCGTTCTATGTTACGTGCGTCTGTCCATGAGAGATTATGAAGGATGTAATCGAGTTCTAGATCTACAAGATATTCATCACAGACAGATCAGACAGACAGACTCTGTCTCTTCTCACCTGTTCTGAGTTCAACGTCAGGGCTGGGGTCGCTATGGCAGCCCCTTTCCATGGTAACCACGGTGACAGCGTAGGTCTCGGCGCAGTGGAGGTCGGTGAAGGAACAGTCGGTGGAGTTGGAGTTGCAGGTGTGGGTGTGTCCGTCGTCACCTGTGGCGGTTGCTAGGTACATGTCCGCCCTGGCAACGGCCGTCCAGGAGACAGTGCCCATGTTGCCATCACACTGCAGAGACGTTGTGACATTGTTGGGGGCACAGGCACCTGTAGGGAGAGAGAAAGAGAGAGAGGGAGAGAGAGGGGGGTGATGGAGAAAGAGAGAAACAGAGAGAAGGGAGAGACAGAGAAAAGGATAGAGTATTATTTGTATTTTTGACAACGTTTACTTTTACTTCACCACATTTCTAAAGACAATGATGTACTTTTTACTCCATACATTTTCCATGACACCCAAAAGTACTTGTTACATTTTGACAATAAAATTTTCTAATTCACACACTTATAAAGATAACATCTCTGGTCATCCCTACTGCCTATGATCTGGCACACTCACTGAACACAAATGCTTTGTATGTAAATTATGTCTGAGTGTTGGACTGTGCACCTGGCTAACTCTCAAAAAAAAAAAAAAAACTAATTGCGGGATATGAAGTGGTGTTGATAGCGCCCCCTATCTTCTGGGAGTGTAAGGTGTAGTTGGCCCCGTACACTTTGCTGGCATCCCAGGTCAGGGACAGGATGTTGGTGGAACAGGACACCATGCCCTCCAGGTCGATGGGTGGACACAGTGCTGAGCAGTCCAGAGACAACAGAAGTACTAGAGTATACACTTGCTAACTCAAGTCCAACAAGTGGGAATGTAATGAAGAATGGAATCTCGGACACCCAGAACTAAATTCTTGCGTTAATGCGTCAGATCCTCCATCAGGTTCAGGGGATAGATGTATGAGAAAAGATACAAACCAGACTATCAAAGTCTCCACCCCACTAAATTGATGGGCTAAATGTCCACTCCCCTTCTGAAATTCGAAAGATGTGAACACTTGCGAAATCGTGATTTGTCTAAATGATCAGGGGCGGAAAAAATCTACACAGCGAGAAACAAAGTCCCTGGTTAATCGTCTCATCCCACAGTCTGTTGAGAGATGCTACGATATCATTCTATGTTACGTGCGTCTGTCCATGAGAGATTATGAAGGATGTAATCGAGTTCTAGATCTACAAGATATTCATCACAGACAGATCAGACAGACAGACTCTGTCTCTTCTCACCTGTTCTGAGTTCAACGTCAGGGCTGGGGTCGCTATGGCAGCCCCTTTCCATGGTAACCACGGTGACAGCGTAGGTCTCGGCGCAGTGGAGGTCGGTGAAGGAACAGTCGGTGGAGTTGGAGTTGCAGGTGTGGGTGTGTCCGTCGTCACCTGTGGCGGTTGCTAGGTACATGTCCGCCCTGGCAACGGCCGTCCAGGAGACAGTGCCCATGTTGACATCACACTGCAGAGACGTTGTGACATTGTTGGGGGCACAGGCACCTGTAGGGAGAGAGAAAGAGAGAGAGGGAGAGAGAGAGAGGGGGGTGATGGAGAAAGAGAGAAACAGAGAGAAGGGAGAGACAGAGAAAAGGATAGAGTATTATTTGTATTTTTGACAACGTTTACTTTTACTTCACCACATTTCTAAAGACAATGATGTACTTTTTACTCCATACATTTTCCATGACACCCAAAAGTACTTGTTACATTTTGACAATAAAATTTTCTAATTCACACACTTATAAAGATAACATCTCTGGTCATCCCTACTGCCTATGATCTGGCACACTCACTGAACACAAATGCTTTGTATGTAAATTATGTCTGAGTGTTGGACTGTGCACCTGGCTAACTGTCAAAAAAACAAAAACAACTAATTGCGGGATATGAAGTGGTGTTGATAGCGCCCCCTATCTTCTGGGAGTGTAAGGTGTAGTTGGCCCCGTACACTTTGCTGGCATCCCAGGTCAGGGACAGGATGTTGGTGGAACAGGACACCATGCCCTCCAGGTCGATGGGTGGACACAGTGCTGAGCAGTCCAGAGACAACAGAAGTACTAGAGTATACACTTGCTAACTCAAGTCCAACAAGTGGGAATGTAATGAAGAATGGAATCTCGGACACCCAGAACTAAATTCTTGTGTTAATGCGTCAGATCTTCCATCAGGTTCAGGGGATAGATGTATGAGAAAAGATACAAACCAGACTATCAAAGTCTCCACCCCACTAAATGGATGGGCTAAATGTCCCCTCCGCTTCTGAAATTCGAAAGATGTGAACACTTGCGAAATCGTGATTTGTCTAAATGATCAGGGGCGGAAAAAATCTACGCAGCGAGAAACAAAGTCCCTGGTTAATCGTCTCATCCCACAGTCTGTTGAGAGATGCTACGATATCGTTCTATGTTACGTGCGTCTGTCCATGAGAGATTATGAAGGATGTAATCGAGTTCTAGATCTACAAGATATTCATCACAGACAGATCAGACAGACAGACTCTGTCTCTTCTCACCAGTTCTGAGTTCAACGTCAGGGCTGGGCTCGCTATGGCAGCCCCTTTCCATGGTAACCACGGTGACAGCGTAGGTCTCGGCGCAGTGCAGGTCGGTGAAGGAACAGTCGGTGGAGTTGGAGTTGCAGGTGTGGGTGTGTCCGTCGTCACCTGTGGCGGTTGCTAGGTACATGTCCGCCCTGGCAACGGCCGTCCAGGAGACAGTGCCCATGTTGCCATCACACTGCAGAGACGTTGTGACATTGGTGGGGGCACAGGCACCTGTAGGGAGAGAGAAAGAGAGAGAGAGAGAGAGAGAGAGGGGGGTGATGGAGAAAGAGAGAGACAGAGAGAAGGAAGAGACAGAGAAAAGGAGAGAGTATTATTTGTATTTTTGACAACGTTTACTTTTACTTCACCACATTTCTAAAGACAATGATGTACTTTTTACTCCATACATTTTCCATGACACCCAAAAGTACTTGTTACATTTTGACAAGAAAATTTTCAAATTCACACACTTATAAAGATAACATCTCTGGTCATCCCTACTGCCTCTGATCTGGCACACTCACTGAACACAAATGCTTTGTATGTAAATTATGTCTGAGTGTTGGACTGTGCCCCTGGCTATCCGTCAAAAGAAATGTAAAACAAATTGTGGGATATGAAGTGGTGTTGTTAGCGCCCCCTATCTTCTGGGAGTGTAAGGTGTAGTTGGCCCCGTACACTTTGCTGGCATCCCAGGTCAGGGACAGGATGTTGGTGGAACAGGACACCATGCCCTCCAGGTCGATGGGTGGACACAGTGCTGAGCAGTCCAGAGACAACAGAAGTACTAGAGTATACACTTGCTAACTCAAGTCCAACAAGTGGGAATGTAATGAAGAATGGAATCTCGGACACCCAGAACTAAATTCTTGTGTTAATGCGTCAGATCCTCCATCAGGTTCAGGGGATAGATGTATGAGAAAAGATACAAACCAGACTATCAAAGTCTCCACCCCACTAAATTGATGGGCTAAATGTCCACTCCCCTTCTGAAATTCGAAAGATGTGAACACTTGCGAAATCGTGATTTGTCTAAATGATCAGGGGCGGAAAAAATCTACGCAGCGAGAAACATTGTCCCTGGTTAATCGTCTCATCCCACAGTCTGTTGAGAGATGCTACGATATCGTTCTATGTTACGTGCGTCTGTCCATGAGAGATTATGAAGGATGTAATCGAGTTCTAGATCTACAAGATATTCATCACAGACAGATCAGACAGACAGACTCTGTCTCTTCTCACCTGTTCTGAGTTCAACGTCAGGGCTGGGGTCGCTATGGCAGCCCCTTTCCATGGTAACCACGGTGACAGCGTAGGTCTCGGCGCAGTGCAGGTCGGTGAAGGAACAGTCGGTGGAGTTGGAGTTGCAGGTGTGGGTGTGTCCGTCGTCACCTGTGGCGGTTGCTAGGTACATGTCCGCCCTGGCAACGGCCGTCCAGGAGACAGTGCCCATGTTGCCATCACACTGCAGAGACGTTGTGACATTGGTGGGGGGACAGGCACCTGTAGGGAGAGAGAAATAATTTTTTGTATTTTTAAAATTTATTTGGCGCTCTGCAATTTAGCGGATGTTTACGGAAATGATCCCGCTAAAGGGATCTGTGCGCCAAGAGGTTTTAAGTAAAAATACTTTAAATTACTACTTTTGTAGTGTTTTGTGGTGTCTGTACTTTACTATTTATATTTTTGACAACTTTCACTTTTACTTCACTGCGTTCCTAAAGAAAATTATGTATTTTTCACTCCATACATTTATACCTCTGCTAAAACAAACCAAAACAACCCCCCCCCCCCCCCATCACTTACCAGTTTCTACAGTGACCAGTTGGCTCTGGGAGCTGTTGCACTTCGTGTCGGTTGCTATGACGCTGGCGGTGTAGGTTTTGCCGCAGTTTAAGCCCTGTATGAGACAGTTAGGGCCCATGGAGTGGCAGGATCGCACCGTGCCGTCTTCGTGCTGTGCCATGGCGATGTAGAACACTGCACCCTGGCTCACCGTCCAGTTCATAAGGGCAGAGTTGGGGCTGCATTCCACAGAGGCTGACACGTTGGTAGGGGTACAAGGGACTGGGGAAGGGAGGAGGAGAGAGGTTAGAAGTAACGACAAGTAAATGTATATGATGCCATGATATGGAAGCTCCAGTCCTCCCTATAGGTGGCTCAACTAGCCGCAGATCCAAATCACCACCAGACTTGTCAGTCTCTTCTATCCTCTTCCTACACTATAACATAACAATATGCCCATCCTCCAGTACTCACCAGTCTTAGCTACCTCTCCCAGCTCCTTCTCTGTGGTACAGTCATCATCTGAGGCAGTGATCCACACGCTCAGACTGTCTCCACAGGCCACACCAGGCATAGCACAGCTGTTGGTGAAGGAGCTGCAGTTGTAGCTGTCTCCGATGTTACCCTGAGCTTCCACTGTGTAGGACAGAGCCCCTGCTGTCTTGTCCCAGGTGGTGATCAACACATCAGACCGACACTCCGCATACGTCTTTATGTTCTGGGGGATACAAGGGGCTGGGGAGGGGAGGGAGGGAGGGGGGTTAGAGAATTCCCTCATGTTGTACACACACAGACATGTATAATACAAGTACACACACAGACACACACGTTACCTTGCATTACCACAGGTAGCCACTAGGTAGAGAACGCTCTCTTTCTGTCCCTCCCCCTACCCCCACCACACCTTCCCTACACCCCCTCCCTTCACTCACAGGTCCGGATGTGCTTCGAGGAACTGGTTTTGCTGTTGCAATTACTGACGGCGTAAACGGTGAACTGGTAGGTGTGTCCGCAGACCGTGTTGGTGAAAAAGCACTCTGTGCCCTTGGTGCGACACTCCACCAGCTGTCCGTTCGAGGCCAGCGACGTAGCTACGTAGTAGTTGGTGTTACTGGTGGGAGCCCAGGAGAAGATGATCACATTACTGGAACACTCACGGTACGTCGCCAGCTGGGAGGGAGCACAGGGCACTGGTGGGGGAGAGAGAGAGAGGGTTAAGGGTTAGGGTGGGACAGGGGTACAGAGTAAGAGGTTAGGGGTTAGGGTGGGACAGCGGTACAGAGTAAGAGGTTAGGGTGGGACAGGGGTACAGAGTAAGGGGTTAAGGGTTAAGGGTTAGGGTGGGACAGGAGTACATATTAGGGGTTAAGGGTTAAGGGTTAGGGTGGGACAGGGGTACAGAGTAAGAGGTTAGGGGTTAGGGTGGGACAGGGGTACATATTAGGGGTTAAGGGTTAGGGTGGGACAAGGGTACATATTAGAGGTTAGGGTTAGGGTGGGACAAGGGTACATATTAGGGGTTAGGGCACATGGAAAAGGGCAGTTATCTGGGAATAGGACTGGCTGAGTAGGGGAGTTACTGTATGTTTGACAAAGTGTTGCTGGAACACTTGTGGTATGTCGCGAGCTCGGCGGGAGCGTGGTGCACTAGGGGGTACAGAGTAAGGAGTTAGGGGTTAGTGGTTAGGGGTTAGGGTAGGACAGGGGTACAGAGTAAGGGGATAGGGGTTAGGGGTTAGGGTGGGACAGGGGTACAGAGTAAGGGGTTAGGGGTTAGGGTAGGACAGGGGTACAGAGTAAGAGGTTAGGGGTTAGGGTAGGACAGGGGTACAGAGTAAGGGGTTAGGGGTTAGGGGTTAGGGTAGGACAGGGGTACAGAGTAAGAGGTTAGGGGTTAGGGTAGGACAGGGGTACAGAGTAAGGGGTTAGGGGTTAGGATGGGATAGGGGTACAGAGTAAGAGGTTAGGGGTTAGGGCGGGACAGGAGTACAGAGTAAGGGGTTAGGGGTTAGGGCACATGGTAAAGGGTAGTCAACTGGAAATAGAACTGGACAAGTAGGGGGAGGTATAAAGTGCCCTAAAAAGGTTTTTCTGTACACTGTCTGGAAGGGAAACAAACAAGTGAACTTGCTGTAAATTGGACAGTGAATGTGGAATTGTGAGATATATAACATCATATGAAATAGAGCCAGTTGGATGGAGGTTCAACTCTAATGTTCCCAAGTCAACCAGAACAATAACGGAGGAAAATATTGAAACTCAACCTAAATCACTTTGTCTTTGTCTCTCCTTGTCAACACAGGTACGGTAGGTAACGTATTCCTTTGTGAGTTTTCACTCTATACCTCACACATGTCTAGGTGTGGGTATAACCTTTTCACTTCCTGGTATGACAGACACTATCACTGTCTAACCTTTCATACAACCCCCCTCTACTCAATAGAGACTAGTCTAGTCAATAGACCTCTTCAGAACTATATATTTCTGCTGGATGTGTACCAGTGATTAGGATGGGTAACAAACATCAGATACTATGGGAAGGTTCAGGAGAGAGTCCCTTAGAATTGAAGGATCAGTTGTTGGAGACAGATTAAGTGTGTCTGGTAGAATGTGTACTGTATGTGTGTGTGGAGGGCGTTGGGGGGTGTATGTGTGTGTGGAGGGGGTTGGGGGGTGTATGTGTGTGTGGAGGGGGTTGGGGGGTGTATGTGTGCGTGGAGGAGGTTGGGGGGTGTATGTGTGTGTGGAGGGGGTTGGGGGGTGTATGTGTGCGTGGAGGGGGTTGGGGGGTGTATGTGTGTGTGGAGGGGGTTGGGGGGTGTATGTGTGTGTGGAGGGGGTTGGGGGGTGTATGTGTGTGTGGAGGGGGTTGGGGGGTGTATGTGTGTGTGGAGGGGGTTGGGGGGTGTATGTGTGTGTGGAGGGGGTTGGGGGGTGTATGTGTGCGTGGAGGGGGTTGGGGGGTGTATGTGTGTGTGGAGGGGGTTGGGGGGTGTATGTGTGTGTGGAGGGGGTTGGGGGGTGTATGTGTGTGTGGAGGGGGTTGGGGGGTGTATGTGTGCGTGGAGGGGGTTGGGGGGTGTATGTGTGTGTGAGTGTGAACGTGAGAAGAACTGGAACAGATAACAGATCAAATAGAAGAAAAAGATGTAGACAGAGAGGAGGGGATAGCAAGATAGTAGAGGTATGCTGTACATCCACATGTCCTTCACCTGTCTCAAAGTATGTGGATGTGTTGGAGATGCTCTGGCAGTCCCATGAGATGGCAGTGACCTGGATCAGGTATCTCTTTCCACAGTTCAACATGGTGATCTGACAGGTGTTTGAGGCAGAGGTGCAGGACAGGGCCGTCCCATTCACATCTACAGCCTCCGCCCTTGACAACACATTCACAGTTTGGTCATTGAGTCATTTAGCAGATGTACATAACATATGTGTGTTATTCAGAGCCACTTTCAATGAGAGGGGACACAGGAGTTTTACCCGGACCATGTGACCTGACTGGGAAAAACACCAGACCCTGGATAAGGGATCAGGAATAACTCTTGGTCCTAAGAAAAAGGCATTCAACTGAGGAAGATGTAGCAATCACATAGAACAGCACAATCAATCCAGGTAAATAAGAGACAATAGTCACCTGTAGGAGTCGGCTCCCAACACCTGTCCCCAAGTCACTGTCACCACCCCACTAGAACAGCTGTAGTTCATTGAGATGGACATGACCCTGTTGATGGCTAAAAGCAAGGACAAATACAGATTATGCCATGCCTGTCTGTCTGTCTGTCTGTCTGTCTGCCTACCTGTCTGTCTGTCTGTCTGTCTGTCTGTCTGTCTGTCTGTCTGTCTGTCTGTCTGTCTGTCTGTCTGTCTGTCTGTCTGTCTGTCTGTCTGTCTGTCTGTCTGTCATCTCGTTTCCTCTCTCTCTCTGACTGTAATTTCATCTCGTTTCCTCTCTCTCTCTGACTGTAATTTCATCTCGTTTCCTCTCTCTCTCTCTGACTGTAATTTCATCTAATTTCCCCTCTCTCTCTGACTGTAATTTCATCTCGTTTCCTCTCTCTCTCTCTGACTGTAATTTCATCTAATTTCCTCTCTCTCTCTGACTGTAATTTCATCTCATTTCCTCTCTCTCTCTGACTGTAATTTCATCTAATTTCCCCTCTCTCTCTGACTGTAACTTCATCTCGTTTCCTCTCTCTCTCTGACTGTAATTTCATCTCATTTCCTCTCTCTCTCTGACTGTAATTTCATCTCGTTTCCTCTCTCTCTCTGACTGTAATTTCATCTCGTTTCCTCTCTCTCTCTGACCGTCATTTCATCTCATTTCCTCTCTCTCTCTCTGACTGTCATTTCATCTCGTTTCCTCTCTCTCTCTGACTGTAATTTCATCTCGTTTCCTCTCTCTCTCTCTCTCTGACTGTCATTTCATCTCGTTTCCTCTCTCTCTCTGACTGTAATTTCATCTAATTTCCTCTCTCTCTCTGACTGTCATTTCATCTCGTTTCCTCTCTCTCTCTCTGACTGTAATTTCATCTCATTTCCTCTCTCTCTCTGTAATTTCATCTCGTTTCCTCTCTCTCTCTGACCGTCATTTCATCTCGTTTCCTCTCTCTCTCTGACTGTAATTTCATCTCGTTTCCTCTCTCTCTCTGACTGTAATTTCATCTCGTTTCCTCTCTCTCTCTGACTGTAATTTCATCTCATTTCCTCTCTCTCTCTCTGACTGTCATTTCATCTCGTTTCCTCTCTCTCTCTCTGACTGTAATTTCATCTAATTTCCTCCTCTCTCTCTGACCGTCATTTCATCTCGTTTCCTCTCTCTCTCTGACTGTCATTTCATCTTGTTTCCTCTCTCTCTCTGACCGTCATTTCATCTTGTTTCCTCTCTCTCTCTGACTGTAATTTCATCTCGTTTCCTCTCTCTCTCTGACCGTCATTTCATCTCGTTTCCTCTCTCCTCTCTGACCGTCATTTCATCTCGTTTCCTCTCTCTCTCTCTGACCGTCATTTCATCTTGTTACCTCTCTCTCTCTCTCTGACCGTCATTTCATCTCGTTTCCTCTCTCTCTCTCTCTGACTGTAATTTCATCTCGTTTCCTCTCTCTCTCTCTGACCGTCATTTCATCTCGTTTCCTCTCTCTCTCTCTGACCGTCATTTCATCTCGTTTCCTCTCTCTCTCTCTGACCGTCATTTCATCTTGTTTCCTCTCTCTCTCTCTGACTGTAATTTCATCTCGTTTCCTCTCTCTCTCTCTGACCGTCATTTCATCTCGTTTCCTCTCTCTCTCTCTGACCGTCATTTCATCTCGTTTCCTCTCTCTCTCTCTGACCGTCATTTCATCTTGTTACCTCTCTCTCTCTCTCTGACCGTCATTTCATCTCGTTTCCTCTCTCTCTCTCTCTGACTGTAATTTCATCTCGTTTCCTCTCTCTCTCTCTGACCGTCATTTCATCTCGTTTCCTCTCTCTCTCTCTCTGACCGTCATTTCATCTTGTTTCCTCTCTCTCTCTCTGACCGTCATTTCATCTTGTTTCCTCTCTCTCTCTCTGACCGTCATTTCATCTCGTTTTCTCTCTCTCTCTGACTGTCATTTCATCTCGTTTCCTCTCTCTCTCTCTGACCGTCATTTCATCTCGTTTCCTCTCTCTCTCTCTGACCGTCATTTCATCTTGTTTCCTCTCTCTCTCTCTCTGACTGTAATTTCATCTCGTTTCCTCTCTCTCTCTCTCTGACCGTGATTTCATCTTGTTTCCTCTCTCTCTCTCTGACCGTCATTTCATCTCGTTTCCTCTCTCTCTCTCTCTGACCGTCATTTCATCTCGTTTCCTCTCTCTCTCTCTGACCGTCATTTCATCTCGTTTCCTCTCTCTCTCTCTCTGACTGTAATTTCATCTCGTTTCCTCTCTCTCTCTCTGACCGTCATTTCATCTCGTTTCCTCTCTCTCTCTGACGTCATTTCATCTCGTTTCCTCTCTCTCTCTGACCGTCATTTCATCTCGTTTCCTCTCTCTCTCTGACCGTCATTTCATCTCGTTTCCTCTCTCTCTCTCTGACCGTCATTTCATCTCGTTTCCTCTCTCTCTCTCTGACGTCATTTCATCTCGTTTCCTCTCTCTCTCTCTCTGACCGTCATTTCATCTCGTTTCCTCTCTCTCTCTCTGACCGTCATTTCATCTCGTTTCCTCTCTCTCTCTCTCTGACTGTCATTTCATCTCGTTTCCTCTCTCTCTCTCTGACCGTCATTTCATCTCGTTTCCTCTCTCTCTCTCTGACCGTCATTTCATCTCGTTTCCTCTCTCTCTCTCTGACCGTCATTTCATCTCGTTTCCTCTCTATCTCTCTCTGACCGTCATTTCATCTCGTTTCCTCTCTCTCTCTCTGACCGTCATTTCATCTCGTTTCCTCTCTCTCTCTCTGACCGTCATTTCATCTCGTTTCCTCTCTATCTCTCTCTGACCGTCATTTCATCTCGTTTCCTCTCTCTCTCTCTGACCGTCATTTCATCTCGTTTCCTCTCTCTCTCTCTCTGACCGTCATTTCATCTCGTTTCCTCTCTCTCTCTCTCTGACCGTCATTTCATCTCGTTTCCTCTCTCTCTCTCTCTGACCGTCATTTCATCTCGTTTCCTCTCTCTCTCTCTGACCGTCATTTCATCTCGTTTCCCTCTCTCTCTCTCTGACCGTCATTTCATCTCGTTTCCTCTCTCTCTCTCTGACCGTCATTTCATCTCGTTTCCTCTCTCTCTCTGACCGTCATTTCATCTCGTTTCCTCTCTCTCTCTCTGACCGTCATTTCATCTCGTTTTCTCTCTCTCTCTGACTGTCATTTCATCTCGTTTCCTCTCTCTCTCTCTGACCGTCATTTCATCTCGTTTCCTCTCTCTCTCTGACCGTCATTTCATCTCGTTTCCTCTCTCTCTCTCTCTGACCGTCATTTCATCTCGTTTCCTCTCTCTCTCTCTGACCGTCATTTCATCTCGTTTCCTCTCTCTCTCTCTGACCGTCATTTCATCTCGTTTCCTCTCTCTCTCTCTCTGACCGTCATTTCATCTCGTTTCCTCTCTCTCTCTCTGACCGTCATTTAATCTCGTTTCCTCTCTCTCTCTGACTGTAATTTCATCTCGTTTCCTCTCTCTCTCTCTGACTGTAATTTCATCTCGTTTCCTCTCTCTCTCTCTGACCGTCATTTCATCTCGTTTCCTCTCTCTCTCTGACTGTAATTTCATCTCGTTTCCTCTCTCTCTCTCTGACTGTAATTTCATCTCGTTTCCTCTCTCTCTCTCTGACCGTCATTTCATCTCGTTTCCTCTCTCTCTCTCTGACCGTCATTTCATCTCGTTTCCTCTCTCTCTCTGACTGTAATTTCATCTCGTTTCCTCTCTCTCTCTCTGACTGTAATTTCATCTCGTTTTCTCTCTTCCAACAGTACTCACTGGATGTGATGTGTGAGACATTAGTGGGTTCTCCGGGTTCTAGGAAGGCGTTGACTGATGACACTCCTACAATGTATGTGGAGCAGGGTTGTAGATTACTGACTTCCATGTACGTAGTGGTGGTGTTCTTCAGTACAGGCACGCTGGGTTTGTTGCTGTCTGTAACGCTGACCTGATACAACAGAACTTTGTTGACCGTCTGCCAAGTTACACGGGCTGTGCTCCTTCCTGTCGCTACTACGGCAACACCAGCTGGCGGTTGTACCACTGTAGGGAAAGAGATAATGGTGTGATTAGTAGGGACAGTACTACAGACACCACTGTTACTAGGGATCATCTGAGTCTTTCCTGACCACTTGATGTGACTAGGAAAAACTCAGGGCCCTTGCTATAGACATGCGCAATTTGAGTTTGTCCTGTTACTGTATATCAAAGGAGGCTGGTGGCACTTTAATTGGGGTGAACGGGCTCATGGTAATGACTGGAGTGGCATCAGTGGAATGGTATCAAATACATCAAACACCATGGTTTCCTGGCTTTTGATGCCGTTCCATTTGCTCCGTTCCGGCCATTATTATGAGCCGTTCTCCACTGTTTTACATACTTTATCATATAGCCTGTATGATTCTATTTGTCAGACTTACATGTAGTGATTGTCTTGGTCATGCTGCTGGTCCCCAGTCCCGCTTGGTTGGAAGAGTAGACATAGCAGTTATAAGACTTTGCAGGTGTGAGCCCATCCACCTGTCCAGTCAGCGTAGTGAAACTGTGGTTGTATCTGTCTCCGTTACTGAACCCGTCCACAACCAACAAATACTTGTCAGCCCCAGTGACGCCGGACCATTCAAATCTGATCGAGGTACTCGATATCGCCTTGGAATAGGTGATTTGGGATGTGGCGGGAACTAGAAACAAGATAAGGAAACTGTTGATGACTAACACTCAAAGAAATCAATGAAAATAGGTAAACATGGACTATTTAACTATTGGTCATTGTACACGTAGGAGAGTTACCTGTTGTCGCAATTTGTGTGTTAGTGCACATCACATAGTAGAACTGAAAGACTTTCAATTGGACTTGGTAAACACTCCCTGGCCGCAATCCTTGGATCAGCCTTTGCGTACTTGACGCAGGCAGTGGCACCACAACTGGCGCAATGCTTATTGAGTTCACGACCCGCAAATCCAGAAAATAATTTGTGGCTCCAAGGTAACTGTTCCATTGGACGTTCAGTGTCGATGCTGAAGGAGACGTTATTGACGTGATACTACAAGCTGAATAGAGAACAGAAAAGTTGTCAGTTATGAAGGATAGCATGACGTAGCAGTACAAACGAAGACATTGGACAATAATATTTGATCAATTGTTAATGAGTTCTATAGTTAGGCCCTGTGCTACAAATAAAGGTTAGGAGTTGTGCATCTGGGAGCAGAGAAAACACATCAGCTGAAATGTTGCTAATGATGATGACATTTTAACATGTATTCTGTGTAGTTTCCAAACAACCACAGTATTCAATAGCTAGTTAGTTCTCTTTTATTAATTCACAATGACTGGTCATTATTAGAATACACTACAAAAAAATGATTAAAATCTATATTTGACAGACAAAATAAATTGTTATTGTATTGAATTAATAATAAGTTTTGTTCTACATCTATAGACATTTCTAAGGGTTGACGTTGGTGCATTGCCACGTTACATGTTTAACCTGAAATACCAGTGTAGCACAATATCTTCTTTAAACCTTCTAGCACAATAAAATGAAGTGTTTCATTCCAAAATGTTATATATCCATTTTCAGAAATGTTGACGAATTCGCTTTTTTTGTTTAAAGAATTTCTGAAAGAGATTAGTGTGTTATTTCCACATCTAATCATGGCATGGGGTTGTTCAATGAAATGGATGTGTATTTGTTTTACGAGATGTTTTTATTTCAGAGAGACACATTTTGTCACGAATATCACCGAAGGTGGTTCCTGTTCGGGCGGCGCTCTGCGGTCGTCGTCGCCGGTCTACTAGCTGCCACCGATCCCTTTTTCCTTTTCGTTTGTTTTTGTCTAATTGGTTTCACCTGTTCCTTGTTGGGTTGTTGGGGTGGGTACTATTTAAGTTCGTTTAGCCCGCTTGTGTTTGTGCGGGCTTGTTGTTATTGCACGTAGGAGGTATATTGTTGATTTTGGGTTTTCGCTGTCCGGTTTATGTAACAGTGGTGTTTGGGTTGTGTTTGCGCCTGTGTTTTGGCTTCACCCATTTTTGTACCTGTTCCTGTTTACTGTGGACATTAAAGCGTTTTTTCCCGTGAAACTTCTGCTCTCTGCGCCTGACTCCACACCCATCATTCTCCTGACGTTACACATTTGGTTACAAATTTAGATGTATCTGCCTCTCTCAGAGACAAAAGTAGCATTGCAAAGGTTTTACAAAGTCAAATGTGACAAATAATAAAAAATGTTATAAACAACTGTACATATGATACTTTTGTGACGTCAATATTTAAAAAATAAATAACCGATTATCAATACAGTAATATGAGATCTGGGCTCTGGTCAAAAGTAGTGCACTATATAGGGAATAGGGTGCCTTTTAGGATGAGGCCTAACTCTAACAAAACACTATAGCAAGAGGCTAGATTTATATGATGGGTTGAATTTATATGTTATACAGGATATGAACATTCCATTCCAGCTAAACAATGGATATATAGCGTTTTGCAAAAAAACAAACATTTTAATACACATCTAAAATCTATGAATAAAAAATTTGAGAACAGTGATATTTTACACACACATAGAAGTACCCATAAGCACTAAGTTCTGATGGAAAAAACACAAATGTGAAAAAGTTGTGGATATAGCGTTTTGGAAATAAACTCTTCAAATACTTCCAATATAAGCCCAGCTAACTCACCTGCTAATGCATGCTGTATCTGAAAAAGCAATAAGGACAAAAGTTTTAAAAAAAATTATGTACAAGACAAATCACAGCATCTACCTCCATCATCCACAAATAAAAAACAAAATACAATAGAAATGCATTAGAATGAACACTTACCTGAGTCAATGACAATAAGATGAAAGGTAAATATAAAGTTCCAAGCTTTTCCATGATGACTGTTAGTGTTTCAATAAGTTACATCCATAGGTACATGGGAGCTTGGATACAGGAGCTTATCTGGAATCTTCAGCAGCATGGCACGGGTAGATCAGCTCTGTGGGATCCAATCAGAGAGCCCCCAATAAGGACAGCTGTACTCTCTCCTCTCTGCCTGTGGGCTTAGGTCAGTGTACAGGTATCATGATGGGAAGAAGAGAAAGTGTGTGAGGGGGTTTCCAGGCGATGTCCACACACCCTACACCTGATCTTTGTTCTCAAAAAATTGTTTCGATAAATGCTGTTTCCTGCAAGGTATGATTACAGTACCAGTCAAGAGTTTGGACACACCTATTCATTCCAGGGTGTTTCTTTATTTTGACATTTTTTTTACATTGTAGAATAATAGTGAAGACATCAAAATGTAAAAAGAACACATATGGAATCATGTAGTAACCAAAAAAGTGTTAAACAAATCAAAATATATTTTTTATTTGAGATTCTTCAATGTAGCCACCCTTTGCCTTGATGACAGCTTTGCACACTCTTGGCATTCTCTCAACCAGCTTCATGAGGTCACCTGAAATTAGGTCATGAGGTCACCTGGAATGCATTTCAATTAACAGGTGTGCCTTGTTAAAAATTCATTTGTGGAATTTCTTACTTCTTAATGTGTTTGAGCCAATCAGTTGTGTTGTGACAAGGTAGGGGTAGTATACAGAAGATAGCCCTATTTGGTAAAAGACCAAGTCCATATAATGGCAAGAACAGCTCAAATAAGCAAAGAGAAATGACAGTCCATCATTACTTTAAGACATGAAGGTCAGTCAATCCGCAAAATTTCAAGAACTTTGAAAGTTTCTTCAAGTGCAGTTGCGAAAACCATCAAGCGCTGTGATGAAACTGTCTCTCATGAGGACCGCCACAGGAAAGGAAGACCCAGAGTTACCTCTGCTGCAGAGGATAAGTTCATTAGAATTAACTGCACCACAGATTTCAGCCCAAATAAATTCACCGAATTCAAGTAACAGACACATCTCAATCTTACCTGTTCAGAGGAGACTGCGTGAATCAGGCCTTAATGGTTGAATTGCTTCAAAGAAAACACTACTAAAGGACACCAATAACAAGAAGAGACTTGCTTGGGCCAAAAAACAAGCGCAATGGACATCAGACCGGTGGAAATCTTTGGAAAAGATGGAAAGATGGAAAGCCGTGTCTTTGTAAGATGCAGAGTAGGTGAACGGATGATCTCCGCATGTGTGGTTCCCTCCATGAAGCATGGAGGAGGAGGTGTGATGGTGTGGGGGTGCTTTGCTAGTGACACTGTCAGTTATTGAGAATTCAAGGCACACTTAACCAGCATGGCTACCACAGCATTCTGCAGCGATACGCCATCCCATCTGGTTTGTGCTTAGTGGGACTATCATTTGTTTTTCAACAGGACAATGACCCAACACACCTCCAGGCTGTGTAAAGGCTATTTGACCAAGAAGGAGAGTGATGGAGTGCTGCATCAGATGACCTGGCCTCCACAATCACCCGACCTCAACCCAATTGAGATGGTTTGGGATGAGTTGGACCGCAGAGTGAAGGAAAAGCAGCCAACAAGTGCTCAGCATATGTGGGAACTCCTTCAAGACTGTTATAAAAGCATTACAGGTGAAGCCGGTTGAAAGAAGGCCAAAAGTGTGCAAAGCTGTCATCAAGGCAAAGGGTGGCTACTTTGAAGAATCTCAAATATAAAATATATTTTGATTTGTTTAACACTTTTTGGATTACTACATGATTCCATATGTGTTATTTCATAGTTTTGATGTCTTCACTATTATTCTATAATGTAGAAAATAGTCAAAATAAAGGATTAACCTTGAAATAGTAGGTGTGTCCAAACTTTAGACTGGTACTGTATGTGATATTTATTCCTAATTTCTGCTTAATTTACACCTAATTTCAGCCTAATTTTCTCCTAATTTGAAAATAAAGTGTTCTGTAGGAAGTTATGTATCTGAGAATGTCTCTAAGGATGTTTTTTAAATTATATTGTCTTCCTGTTTGAAACCCACTGGCATGAAATAACGTGATATTGCTTTCACTTACTTGAAATACAGTGGTCATTCTAAGTAAATTAATTCCTAAATGTACATCCTGGTTTGGTGACAATAGAAACGTGTTTCTTAGACATTTGTATACACACGTGTTAAGAGCTGTGTAACTACTGTTTGAGTTTCAAATGGACCTAGCAGCCACAAGTAAAGTATCCTATTGTACCTTGTGTTCAGGTATTGTTTGTTACGTCTATTGTGTTTGCTTTACAAAGTCAATGGGAAGAAGTCAGTGTACTCTCCCCATCTCTTCCTTCACGTCATAATGTCAGGCAGCGGGTTACATCTTCCTCTTGTTGTAGGATTAGACCTCACCAGGGATCATGTACTGTGAGTTACAAAGACTTTGGCACCTAGAAACCCAACAGACATATACTTATTCTAAGTGAAAGGCCTAGTTCAGAATAGATGAGAATAAACCTGTATTAAGAAATTAAGCATCACATTCATGTCTATCTTTATGTGGAGAAAGAAAGGCCAGATACAGAATCTGGGGTTTTGACTTGGGTCTTTCATGGTGAACTAGAGACACTACAAGTTGTGGTGTTCCGTGTGTGATTATGGGAAGGGTTGAATGATGGGATTTAAAATGACTCTTTCTCCATATTTGCACATCTCATCTAACCTTGACTGACTGTCTTTGTCAGAAGACAATGAGGGATTAAGCATCTATTATGCGTCCATTGTGGTTGAGATTCTAGAGTTTGCGATAAGAGCTGCGTGTGAAAACAAATATGCCACCTTGATTCAGAGCCTGAAACTCAAACCTTACACAATGAGTGGAAATTGTGTTGATCTATGATTAAGGGAAAAATGATGTGAACAGAGAGATACAGAGAGATACGGAGATACAATACTCAGATCCCTCTCCTTCGGTCACTCCTCTGTACCGGACCTACCCCTCACTGTTAGGCCCTCTGTTCCTCTCTTCCACTTCCCCTGTCCATCTCCATTGCCCTTAATCCATCTACCATCAGTCCATCTGCCCCGGTCCATCTACCCCTGTCCATCTGTCCCTGTGCATCTGTCCCTGTCCATCTGTCCCTGTGCATCTGTCCCTGTGCATCTGTCCCTGTGCATCTGTCCCTGTGCATCTGTCCCTGTGCATCTGTCCCTGTGCATCTGTCCCTGTGCATCGGTCCCTGTGCATCTGTCCCTGTGCATCTGTCCCTGTGCATCTGTCCCTGTGCATCTGTCCCGGTGTATCTGTCCCGGTGTAACTGTCCCTGGGCATCTGTCCCTGTGCATCTGTCCCTGTGCATCTGTCCCTGTGCATCTGTCCCTGTGCATCGGTCCCTGTGCATCTGTCCCTGTGCATCTGTCCCTGTGCATCTGTCCCTGTGCATCTGTCCCGGTGTAACTGTCCCTGGGCATCTGTCCCTGTGCATCTGTCCCTGTGCATCTGTCCCTGTGCATCTGTCCCGGTGTATCTGTCCCAGAGTACATGTCCCACTTATCTGTCCCACACCATTAGGTGCAAAAACTCGACTTACCCAGTTGCGGCCCACTTTTTGGAAGAAAACTACTCGATTTAGTCTCTAGGTTATATTGGCATCGAACATGTCACCCTCCCTAGGAGAGGGGGTGACCTCTACAATTTATTGTTAAAATGAGAGGCTGCCTGGTTCTTTAATTTAAAGACTCTTGCTCCCTTCAGTCTCAACGTAGACTTTGATCTGAAGCCATTCTTGTGATTATTGTGACTTTGCTATTGTAAATGTTTGTAGGCTTATGTAGCCAAATTGCATCTGTGATCGTATGCTGTCCATTTATGTTTTTTGTATGCTATTTTAATATATGAGAATTAACCAATGATATCAGGCCACTCCCGGCCATGATTACAGACACCTGTGTGTCTTTTAACACTATATAAATGAGTCATCCCGCGGTGTTTGTCATTATACCCTGATGAAGACAGCTTGTCTGTCGAAACGTTGGACATTAAATATTTGCATCTGAGCTCTTGCAGCTCTCCTTTATTTTTTTAAGTGTTCCACTCCGCTCTCCTAAACAGGTGTTCTACTCCGCTAGCCAGCACCTCTCCTAAACAGGTGTTCTACTCCGCTAGCCAGCACCTCTCCTAAACAGGTGTTCTACTCCGCTAGCCAGCACCTCTCCTAAACAGGTGTTCTACTCCGCTAGCCAGCACCTCTCCTAAACAGGTGTTCTACTCCGCTAGCCAGCACCTCTCCTAAACAGGTGTTCTACTCCGCTAGCCAGCACCTCTCCTAAACAGGTGTTCCACTCCGCTAGCCAGCACCTCTCCTAAACAGGTGTTCCACTCCGCTAGCCAGCACCTCTCCTAAACAGGTGTTCCACTCCGCTAGCCAGCACCTCTCCTAAACAGGTGTTCCACTCCGCTAGCCAGCACCTCTCCTAAACAGGTGTTCTACTCCGCTAGCCAGCACCTCTCCTAAACAGGTGTTCTACTCCGCTAGCCAGCACCTCTCCTAAACAGGTGTTCTACTCCGCTAGCCAGCACCTCTCCTAAACAGGTGTTCTACTCCGCTAGCCAGCACCTCTCCTAAACAGGTGTTCTACTCCGCTAGCCAGCACCTCTCCTAAACAGGTGTTCTACTCCGCTAGCCAGCACCTCTCCTAAACAGGTGTTCTACTCCGCTAGCCAGCACCTCTCCTAAACAGGTGTTCCACTCCGCTAGCCAGCACCTCTCCTAAACAGGTGTTCCACTCCGCTAGCCAGCACCTCTCCTAAACAGGTGTTCTACTCCGCTAGCCAGCACCTCTCCTAAACAGGTGTTCCACTCCGCTAGCCAGCACCTCTCCTAAACAGGTGTGTGTTTCTTTCGCCTACAGAATCAAACCACATCCATGACAGACAGATGAAGGAACACAAGGAAAAATAACCAGAACTCAGACCAACAGCACATTATCCTTTTCAAAACCAAATAGCATCATTTGCAGGCCAGGTCTCTCACTGGTGATCTCACTGAGATTACACAAGTTGTTTAAACGTGATCACCTGTATACAGCAAGGATACAGCTGAGATTATAATCTTTGGAGGAAGTTGGTTTGCTGAATCATTCTGTAGAAAAGCCTGTACATGGAATGTTATCTGTATGTGTATGGAATACATAACACTTTAATGTGCTTGAATGAGGCCTTAAAACTCCACAACACTAACAACAACAGTTAAATGTCACCTATATTAATTACTAATGGATAAACAATATCTACAGGCATTATTATATATTCACATGAGGATGAACTGTATTCCGGTATGGGCGTTATGTAGGTGAATGTGATAGCCTGTTGCATGTAGCTTTTTGTAAAGGCCAAGCAGCGGCTAACAATGGGTCCACACCTCTCTATCTCTCTTTCTTAATTTCTTTCTCTCTTTCTTTCTTTCTCCACCCCTCCCTGGGTGTTTGTGTTTGTCTCCTAGCGAGATGAGGTATTGCAGCCGGCCCAGTGCTATGCCAATTACCTCTTCATGGAGAGGGTGTCAGATAGCTGATCGTGTCCGCCTCAGGCACACTGACTCCTGGCTCCTATACCTACACATGTTTTCTTACTTGTTTCCCCCCCGTTTCTTTACTTATTAGAAATGGTGTGTATGGCAGTGGTTTCATTGTTTTGGTGAAGCAGGATTGTGTCTGTGTACTGTTGATTTAGTTCTATTCAGACCAGTAACAGACTGTTCTGTATGTTCTTTGGAAGCACTATAGGCCAGGGGTATTCAACCGGGGGTCCGCGGCAGAGGTAATGCAGGGGGTCCGCCAAAAATATATATATATATACAGTACCAGTCAAAAGTTTGGACACACCGACTCATTCAACGGTTTTTCTTAATATTTTACTATTTTCTACATTGTAGAATAATAGTGAAGACATCAAAACTATGAAATAACACATGAATTTATGTAGTAACCAAAAAAGTGTTAAACAAATCAAAATATATTTTATATGTTGATTACATCTCTTGCCCTTTTCATTCACCTGATGATAAGACCAGAAATGTAAAACATAAATTTTTTGCTAAAGTATGATGGTGGGCCCTGAGTCGCCGCTTTGGGTGGGAGGGGGACCCTGGGTCCCCGCTTTGGGTGGGAGGGGGACCCTGGGTCGCCGCTTTGGGTGGGAGGAGGACCCTGGGTGCCGCTTTGGGTGGGAGGGGGTCCCTGGGTGCCGCTTTGGGTGGGAGGGGGTCCCTGGGTCGCCGCTTTGGATGGGAGGAGGACCCTGGGTCGCCGCTTTGGGTGGGAGGAGGACCCTGGGTCGCCGCTTTGTGTGGGAGGGGGTCCCTGGGTCGCCGCTTTGGATGGGAGGAGGACCCTGGGTCGCCGCTTTGGGTGGGAGGAGGACCCTGGGTCGCCGCTTTGGGTGGGAGGGGTCCCTTGGTTGCCTCTTTGGGTGGGAGGGGGTCCCTGGGTCGCCACTTTGGGTGGGAGGGGGTCCCTGGGTCACCGCTTTGGGTGGGAGGGGGTCCCTGGGTCGCCGCTTTGGGTGGGAGGAGGACCCTGGGTCGCCACTTTGGGTGGGAGGGGTCCCTTGGTTGCCTCTTTGGGTGGGAGGGGGTCCCTGGGTCGCCACTTTGGGTGGGAGGGGGTCCCTGGGACACCGCTTTGGGTGGGAGGGGGTCCCTGGGTCGCCGCTTTGGGTGGGAGGGGGTCCCTGGGCAAGAACAGATTGAAGACCCTGTAACAGGCTATAGTTCATATTTTATCAACATGCTTTTATTCCATGGAGTTATTCTCTAACTTTCCATTTCAATTTAGTGACTATTATTGTTCCTATGTAGTGACATGATAGCTGTTCTTAGTTATGCATTCTGACTAGGGTCCTTATCCCAGAACCGCTTTTATAACAGTCACAATACTGTGTAATATTATGCTATGTGGTTCAACGCTCTATATCATATATAGTACCAGTCAAACAGTTTGGACACAACTACTCATTCAAGGGTTTTTCTTAATTTGACTATTTTCTACATTTAGAATAATAGTGAAGACATCAAAACTATGAAATAACACATATGGAATCATGCAGTAACCAAAAAAGTGTTAAACAAATCAAAACATATTTTATATTTGAGATTCTTCAAAGTAGCCACCCTTTGATGACAGCTTTACACACTCTTGGCATTCTCTCAACCAGCTTCATGAGGTAGTCACCTGGAATGCATGTGTGACTTGTTAAAAGTAAATGTGTGTTGTGACAAATCAGTTGTTTTGTGACAAGGTAGGGGTGCCATACAGAAGATAGCCCTATTTGGTAAGAGACCAAGTCCATGTTATGGCAAGAACAGCTCAAATAAGCAAAGAGAAACGACAGTCCATCATTACTTTAAGACATGAAGGTCAGTCAATCCGCAGAATTTCAAGAACTTTGAAAGTTTCTTCAAGTGCAGTCGCAAAAACCATCAAGCGCTATGATGAATCGGGCTCTCATGAGGACCACCACAGGAAAGTATGACCCAGAGTTACCTCTGCTGCAGAGGATAGGTTCATTAGAGTTAACTGCACCACAGATTGCAGCCCAAATAGATGCTTTACAGTGTTCAAGAAACAGACACATCTCAACATGAATCAGGCCTTCGTGGTCGAATTGCTGCAAAGAAACCAATACTGAAGGACATAAAAAAGATGAAGAGACTTGCTTGGGCCAAGAAATACGAGCAATGGACATTGTGGAAATCTGTCCTTAGGTCTGATGAATCCAAATGTGTTGATTTTTGGTTCCAACAGCTGTGTCTTTGTGAGACGCAGCTACCACAGCATTCTGCAGCAATATGCCATCCCATCTGGTTTGCGCTTAGTGGGACTATCAGTTGTTTTTCAACAGAACAATGACCCAAAACATACCTCCAGGCTGTGTAACCTAGCCTCTACAATCACCCAACCTCAACCCAATTGAGATGGTTTGAGATGGACCGCAGAGTGAAGAAAAAGCAGCCAAAAAGTGCTCAGCATATGTGGGAACTGGTTATTATTCTACAATGTAGAAAATTGTAAAAATAAAGAAAAACCCTTGAACGTGTAGGTGTGTTCAAACTTTTGACTGGTACTGTACATAATATCTTTATTATTAATCTTTCAGAGATAAGTCTGAATTACTCCAAGAGATTCATTGATTGACGCCACACAGTGTGGTAATGCAATAGGGTGTGTTTTATTGTTTGAACACAATGAATGCAATGGGAACATTAATATGACCTGACGTATCATCCATATGACATGTATGACTCCAGGCATGACTCCAGTGCACAGGAGGTTGGTCGCACATTAATTGGGGAGAATGGGCTCGTGGTAATGGCTGGAGAGGTATAGGTGGAATGGTATCAAATACATGCAAACACATGGTTTCCAGGTGTTCGATGCCATTCCATTTGCTCCGTTCTGGACATTATTATGAGCCGTTCTCCCTCAGCAGCAGCCTGAGCTCCAGTGGTATTCTAGTATGTTCTCTATGCTCCTCTTTCACAGTGACCAACAAACAGCCATATGACCACTGTTACATAACATGCTTAACAACAACCCTATGGAGGATTCCTACTTAGGGATACTTATGTTATTTCATGTATAAAAAGAAAAAAAAGACTGTACAGCTCACAGACAAATGTATGATGTGGCACACCGTTTCTCTTGTTTCTCTTGGGCCATAAAGGTAGACTTACACAAAGGACATACATTGTAATGATTTCTCTCTGCTAAACAGTAGGATCAAAAATCACAGTTTCAGTCTGTTAGTTAAAAACAATATATGTTGGAGAAAGACACAGCGGATACAGATAACGAAACGTCAACGTCAAGCATTTATAATTGAACACATTTAATGTGTCATTTTGATTGTAGAGATTATAATGTATAATTCACAAGCTTGCATGTCTCTTTATAGTCATATCAACCTGCATCAAGTCTTATTGAGTTATAAACTGAAGATAACACACCTTTAATAATGAACATAATGATGGTTTGTCATAAGGACACATGTTGGACCCAAACAGCATAGATAGATGAAGATAGAATCAAAGGAGGGGGACTGAATAAAAACAATGACATTTCAGCTGATTTCTTGACAGACGGGACAGACGTTGATATAAGTAGATTACATGTTGTGTCTTTCCAGGGGATTACCTGCAATACAAGAGGGACAGAGCAGAGGGACAGAGCAGAGGGACAGATGAGGGACAGAGCAGAGGGACAGAGCAGAGGGACAGAGCAGAGGGACAGAGCAGAGGGACAGATGAGGGACAGAGCAGAGGGACAGATGAGGGACAGAGCAGAGGGACAGAGCAGAGGGACAGAGCAGAGGGACAGAGCAGAGGGACAGAGCAGAGGGACAGAGCAGAGGGACAGAGATGAGGGACAGAGCAGAGGGACAGATGAGGGACAGAGCAGAGGGACAGAGCAGAGGGACAGATGAGGGACAGAGCAGAGGGACAGAGCAGAGGGACAGATGAGGGACAGAGCAGAGGGACAGAGCAGAGGGACAGAGCAGAGGGACAGAGCAGAGGGACAGATGAGGGACAGAGCAGAGGGACAGATGAGGGACAGAGCAGAGGGACAGATGAGGGACAGATGAGGGACAGATGAGGGACAGAGCAGAGGGACAGATGAGGGACAGATGAGGGACAGATGAGGGACAGATGAGGGACAGATGAGGGACAGAGCAGAGGGACAGATGAGGGACAGATGAGGGACAGAGCAGAGGGACAGATGAGGGACAGATGAGGGACAGAGATGAGGGACAGAGCAGAGGGATAGATGAGGGACAGATGAGGGACAGAGCAGAGGGACAGACGAGGGACAGATGAGGGACAGATGAGGGACAGAGCAGAGGGACAGAGCAGAGGGACAGATGAGGGACAGAGCAGAGGGACAGATGAGGGAAAGATGAGGGACAGAGCAGAGGGACAGATGCGGGATAGATGAGGGACAGAGCAGAGGGACAGATGAGGGACAGATGAGGAACAGATGAGGGACAGATGAGGGACAGAGCAGAGGGACAGAGCAGAGGGACAGACGAGGGACAGATGAGGGACAGAGCAGAGGGACAGATGAGGGACAGAGCAGAGGGACAGATGAGGGACAGATGAGGGACAGATGGGGGACAGAGCAGAGGGACAGATGAGGGACAGATGAGGGACAGAGCAGAGGGACAGATGAGGGACAGAGCAGAGGGACAGATGAGGGACAGAGCAGAGGGACAGATGAGGGACAGATGAGGGACAGATGGGGGACAGAGCAGAGGGACAGATGAGGGACAGATGAGGGACAGAGCAGAGGGACAGATGAGGGACAGATGAGGGACAGATGAGGGACAGAGCAGAGAGACAGATGAGGGACAGATGAGGGACAGATGTATAACAGTAGAACTGGTGTTAATGTGTTAGCTGTCTATAAGCTGCTGTTGTTCAAGCCTCTTGTCTACGGAATGTCAGTCACTCTGCTGTCAAGGTTTCTTTCTGTTTCCCCGTTCTTCTTCTAAGTTTTTCATTACCACTGTCTAAACAGATGGATGATTTGATTACTGCCAGCCTTGATTAGATTGTGCCAGGCAGTGTTGGCAGGTTTGAAATCAAACCGAACCCTCATGTAAGTTGTGACATCTTCAGTTAAACAAATCTCACAAAAATCAGTTTTGGAATACTGTCTCACCTCTAAGAATACTGTCTCACCTGTTCTAAGAATACTGTCTCACCTCTTCTAAGAATACTGTCTCACCTCTTCTAAGAATACTGTCTCACCTCTTCTAAGAATGCCTGTCTGACCTGTCCTCTCAGTCTGTTGTTCCACTGGGACATTGACCTTTCTATACAAAGAGGTCTGGTCTTAAAACATAATTAATTTGGTTGGTGTTTATATTTGTCCTATTTTCACACAAGTGTGTATTAAGATGCATTTGTGAATAGGAAATGTGATTTTTTGCTCTCCCTCAGACAGTTGGGTCACGGCTAACTATTATCAACGGCAACCCTGGCGCAATTAGGGTTAAGTGCCTTGCTCAAGGTAACATTAACATATTTTTCACCTCAGGGATTTGAACTAGCAATCTTTCGGTTACTGGCCCAATGCTCTAACCGCTAGACTATCTGCAGCCTTTATTGTTGTTGACAACCTCATATAGACTGATGCAATTTATGGAGGCTTATGAAGTTACGCGATACTCTTCATGACATGCGGTAACTCAAAGGACAGGTCTTGTGAAAGCACCTTTCTTCTGGATCTTTCATAATTTGATATAGTAGATGACGATGTATGAAGTATGACACAATGAACGTTTCAAAAGTTTACACAACAGAGTTTATGATCAGTTTTTAGTTGTTTTTTACAGTTGATGATTTTGTTATACACAATTTAAACTCACCTCTAATCGACACTTCTCTTTCCCCGATAGATCACTAGAAAGAAGAGAAAGAGAAATAATGCTGTTCAACATATACTCAAAAAATTAGGAGTTTCAACAAGGGTTCTTCTAAGATCCTCAAAGTTCTTTGAAGAACCTTAGGGTTCTGGGCACTGAAAAATGCCCCCAAAAGGTACTTTGAAGAACCCCATAGGAGGTGGGGTTCATCGAGGAACCTCCTTAGCTCTTGTGAGTTCTTCCAGGAACCTAACTGCCCAACTGAAAAATGTGGATTTGAATTTGAAAAACAGCTGACCATTTTTAAGCTCTCCTCAATTTAAGGTAAAGTTTCTCCCTTGTATGATCTAAATTGGTATCGTTTTATGATGATACCGTCTATCTTTTCATATTTGTGCAAATGGCTGTGTTGTTGGGCACTTTCTCCCTTATAAAATTATTTACAAAAGAGAACATGGACACAATTCAGTGGATGTCAATCAACAAAGAGGTAAGAATATGTTGAGGGCTTTAGCTGCATTGGACACAGATGACTGAACTGCCCACTTTATGTGTGTCTGCAGGTATTCTGATGAGGAGGCACACAAAGGTATGTACAATTGGTATTGGTTTGTCACATAATGTCATGCAGATCACATGTACTGTAGGCTATCATCTAATTTTTATTAATGGGTTCTCTAAAACCTTATAGGATTCAATCACAGCAGCCATCTTGCTCCTCACTGAGCTCTTCGATGAAGATCCCAGAGGTCTCTACATTATGGACAAGGTATGTGTATGATAACTGTTGTTGTTATGTTGTTATGTTATGCTGATTAATAATGATAATGGAACAAATGAACCCCAAAAGGTTATTTGAGGAACCATTAAAGGGGGTTCTTTGAAGAGGTTCCCCCACAGTTTCAATTTGAAGTACCCATAAAAGATCTTCCAGGAGCCATTTCTTTTTAGAGTGTATTGGGTAGGATACACAATGTCAGTAAAGTTGCCCGGTGAAGTTTACTATCGGACGCTAGACACTTACCCATTCCTACATTGCTTCCGGAGCAGGACACTGTAAGAGAATGAGAACAATGCCATTAGATACAAACTAACTGTAGACATTCCCAGTTTGACCTATCAACCACAGAATATATATATCTGCCTAACAAACCAACTAACTAGTAACAAGCTAACCAACAAAACAACTAACCACCTAACGAACAACGAATCAACTAACCAACTACTAACAAACGAACTAACTAACTAACTAACTAACTAACTAACTAACTAACTAACAAACAAACAAACAAACAAACAAACAAACAAACAAACAAACAAACAAACAAATTAACTAACAACTAAATAATTAACTAACTAACTAACTAACTAGTAACTAACTAGCTAACTAGTAACTAACTAACCAACTACCAACTAACTAACAAACAAACAAACAAAGTAACAACTAACTAATTAACTAATGAACTAACTAACTAATGGCTAACTAACTAACTACTAACTAACTAACTAACAAACAAACAAACAAACAAACAAACAAACAAACAAACTAACTAACTAACTAACTAACTAACTAACAACTAACTATTTAACTAACTCATGACTAACTAACTAACTGGCTAACAACTAACTAACTAATGGCTAACTAACTACTAACTAACTAACTTTCTAACAACTAACTAACAACTAACTAACTCATTAACTAACTAACGAACTAACGAACTAACTAACTAACTAACTAACAAACAAACAAACAAATTAACTAACAACTAACTAATTAACTAATTAACTAACTAACTAACTAACTAACTAACTAACTAACTAACTAACTAACTAGTAACTAACTAACTAACTAGTAACTAACTAACCAACTACTAACTAACTAACAAACAAACAAACAAAGAAACAACTAACTAATTAACTAATGAACTAACTAACTAATGGCTAACTAACTACTAACTAACAAACAAACTAACTAACTAACTAACTAACAACTAACTATTTAACTAACTCATGACTAACTAACTAACTGGCTAACAACTAACTAACTAATAGCTAACTAACTACTAACTAACTAACAAACTAACAAACTAACAAACTAACAAACTAACAAACTAACAAACTAACTAACTAACTAACTGGCTAACAACTAACTAACAACTAACTAACTCATTAACTAACTAACTACTGACTAACTACTAACTAACTAACTACTAACTAGCTATGAACTTCAAACTAACTAACTACCTAACTATCTATCTACTAGCTAACGAACTGCAGTTGAAGTCGGAAGTTTACATACACCTCAGCCAAATACATTTAAACTCTGTTTTTCACAATTCCTGACATTTAAAAATTCCCTGTTTTAGGACAGTTAGGATCACCACTTTATTTTAAGAATGTGAAATGTCAGAATAATAGTAGAAAGAATGATTTATTTCAGCTTTTATTTCTTTCATCACATTCCCAGTGGGTCAGAAATGTACATACACTCAATTAGTATTTGGTAGCATTGCCTTTAAATTGTTTAACTTGGGGCAAACGTTTCGGGTAGCCTTCCACAAGCTTCCCACAATAAGTTGGGTGAATTTTGGCCCATTCCTCCTGACAGAGCTGGTGTAACTGAGTCAGGTTTTGTAGGCCTCCTTGCTCGCACACACTTTTTGGGGCGGCAAGTAGCCTAGTGGTTAGAGCGTTGGACTAGTAACCGAAAGGTTGCAAGATCGAATCCCCAAGCTGATGAGGTAAAAATCTGTCGTTCTGCCCCTGAACAAGGCAGTTCACCCACTGTTCCTAGGCCGTCATTGAAAATAAGAATTTGTTCTTAACTGACTTGCCTAGTTAAATAAAGGTAAAAAAAATTATTAAAACATGCTTTTTCAGTTCTGCCCACAAATTTTCTATGGGATAGTATGCAAGTATAAACACCATGGGACCACACAGCCGTCATACCGCTTAGGAAAGAGATGCGTTCTGTCTCCTAGAGAAGAACGTACTTTGGTGAGAAAAGTGCAAATCAATATAAGAACAACAGCAAAGGACCTTGTAAAGATGCTGGAGGAAACAGGTACAAAATTATCTAAGCGGTATGACGGCTGTGTGGTCCCATGGTGTTTATACTTGCATACTATTGTTTGTACAGATGAACGTGGTACCTTCAGGCGTTTGGAAATTGCTCCCAAGGACGAACCAGACTTGTGGAGGTCCACAATTTTTTTTAGGAGGTCTTGGCTGATTTCTTTTGATTTTCCCATGATGTCAAGCAAAGATGCACTGAGTTTGAACTTAGGCCTTGAAATACATCCACAGGTACACCTCCAAATCACTCAAATGATGTCAATTAGCCTAACAGAAGCTTCTAAAGCCATGACATAATTTTCTGGAATTTTCCAAGCTGTTTATAGGCAGTCAACTTAGTGTATGTAAACTTCTGACCCACTGGAATTGTGATACAGTGAATTATTGTCACGACTCCGACCGAAGGTGGCTCCCCTTCCCGTTCGGGTGGCGCTCGGCGGTCGTCGTCGCCGGCCTACTAGCTGCCACTGTTTCTTTCTCCCCCTCCTTGTATGTTGATTGATTACACCTGTTATGAGTTGTGGTGATTGGTAGGGCTTTATTAGTCAGCGCCTGTTTCTTTGTGCGGGATTGTTTGGTGTAACATTTGTCTACGTTTGAGACGAACGTGTTTGTTCCTGTTCGTGGGTTTTTGCTGTACTGTTTTAGTCCCTGTGTTTGGGGCGTTTGTTTTGTTCGGCACCCAGTGGTTTTGTGAGGTGGCCAGTGTCCGCCGTTTGTGCAATAAAGAGCACTATTTTGAACTCTCTGTTTCCTGCACCTGACTTCAGACCCACGACACCCAGATCGTTACAATTATAAGTGAAATAATCTGTCTGTAAACAATTGTTGGAAAAATTACTTGTGTCATGCACAAAGTAGATGTCCTAACCGACTTGCCAAAACTATAGTTTGTTAATAAGAAATGTGTGGAATGGTTGAAAAACAAGTTTTGTCTCCAACCTAACTGTATGTAAACTTCCGACTTCAACTTTACTAATAGCTAACTACTAACTAACAAATACTACTGCTAACTAACTACTAACCACCAACAAACTACTAACTAACTACCTACTAACTAGCTTTGAACTACTAACTAACCATCTAACCATCTAACCATCTAACCATCTAACCATCTAACCAACTAACCAACTAACTAACTAACTAAGTAACTACACTCACCAGAGTAGATCCTGCCGGGACAGAATGTGACTTTGCTCCCATCCTGATTGACAGGTGCCACCACCATGGTGTAGACGTCCCCACACATGACCTTGGCCACGTCACAGGAGCTGCTGAGGGGCGGGGAGATGCAGGTGTGGTTGGTGCCTGTCCCAATCAGGTTCACCGTGTGGTTCTGGGGGCCCGAGGAGTGCCAGTACACCCTCAGAGTTCTGTTGGCCATCCGGTAGAGCTTGACACTCGATGGACAACAGGCGCCTGGGAGCGAGAGAGGAGGAAAGATTGAAGATTTACAGTGGGGAGAACAAGTATTTGATACACTGCCGATTTTGCAGGTTTTCCTACTTACAAAGCATGTAGAGGTCTGTAATTTTTATCATAGGTACACTTCAACTGTGAGAGACGGAATCTAAAACAAAAATCCAGAAAATCACATTGTATGATTTTTAAGTAATTAATTTGCATTTTATTGCATGACATAAGTATTTGATACATCAGAAAAGCAGAACTTAATATTTGGTACAGAAACCTTTGTTTGCAATTACAGAGATCATACGTTTCCTGGAGTTCTTGACCAGGTTTGCACACACTGCAGCAGGGATTTTGGCCCACTCCTCCATACAGACCTTCTCCAGATCCTTCAGGTTTCTGGGCTGTCGCTGGGCAATACGGACTTTCAGCGCCCTCCAAAGATTTTCTATTGGGTTCAGGTCTGGAGACTGGCTAGACCACTCCAGGACCTTGAGATGCTTCTTACGGAGCCACTCCTTAGTTTCCCTGGCTGTGTGTTTCGGGTCGTTGTCATGCTGGAAGACCCAGCCACGACCCATCTTCAATGCTCTTACTGAGGGAAGGAGGTTGTTGGCCAAGATCTCGCGATACATGGCCCCATCCATCCTCCCCTCAATACGGTGCAGTCGTCCTGTCCCCTTTGCAGAAAAGCATCCCCAAAGAATGATGTTTCCACCTCCATGCTTCACGGTTGGGATGGTGTTCTTGGGGTTGTACTCATCCTTCTTCTTCCTCCAAACACGTCGAGTGGAGTTTAGACCAAAAAGCTCAATTTTTGTCTCATCAGACCACATGACCTTCTCCCATTCTTCCTCTGGATCATCCAGATGGTCATTGGCAAACTTCAGACGGGCCTGGACATGCCCTGGCTTGAGCAGGGGGACCTTGCGTGCGCTGCAGTATTTTAATCCATGACGGCATAGTGTGTTACTAATGGTTTTCTTTGAGACTGTGGTCCCAGCTCTCTTCAGGTCATTGACCAGGTCCTGCCGTGTAGTTCTGGGCTGATCCCTCACCTTCCTCATGATCATTGATGCCCCACGAGGTGAGATCTTGCATGGAGCCCCAGACTGAGGATGATTGACCGTCATCTTGAAATTCTTCCATTTTCTAATAATTGCGCCAACAGTTGTTGCCTTCTCACCAAGCTGCTTGCCTATTGTCCTGTAGCCCATCCCAGCCTTGTGCAGGTCTACAATTTTATCCCTGATGTCCTTACACAGCTCTCTGGTCTTGGCCATTGTGGAGAGGTTGGAGTCTGTTTGATTGAGTGTGTGGACAGGTGTCTTTTATACAGGTAACGAGTTCAAACAGGTGCAGTTAATACAGGTAATGAGTGGAGAACAGGAGGGCTTCTTAAAGAAAAACTAACAGGTCTGTGAGAGCCGGAATTCTTACTGGTTGGAAGGTGATCAAATACTTATGTCTTGCAATAAAATGCAAATTAATTACTTAAAAATCATACAATGTGATTTTCTGGATTTTTGTTTTAGATTCCGTCTCTCACAGTTGAAGTGTACCTATGATAAAAATTACAGACCTCTACATGCTTTGTAAGTAGGAAAACCTGCAAAATCGGCAGTGTATCAAATACTTGTTCTCCCCACTGTATATGACGTGGTCTTGAATGGACAGGATGCAAATTGGGGGGAAATATTGGTGTTTGTTTGTGATTTTTTAGCAGTTTGTTGAGTGTGCAAGAATATTCTGTATGTATGTGTGTGTGGGTGTGTTTTCAGTATATCTACCTTTGACTAGCTCTGTCTGTCTGTCTGTCTGTCTGTCTGTCTGTCTGTCTGTCTGTCTGTCTGTCTGTCTGTCTGTCTGTCTGTCTGTCTGTCTGTCTGTCTGTCTGTCTGTCTGTGTGGCCTATGCATACTCATACTCACTGGATGAGAACCCATGATATCTGCATTCTGCCTTGTGGCCTGTCCTGCTGATGGCCTCCAGGCTCACGCTATAGTTGGTCCCGCAGGTGATGCATCCCATAAGGCAATGTGTGTCCATGGTGTGGCACTTGGCGTGTCCCCGAGATGATGTCAGCGCCGTGACATAGGAGCGCGCCCCTGTAGCGGGGGACCAGGTGACGTTGGTCATGGCCTGGGTCACCTGGTCTACTGTCAGGGTGTGGGGGCAGCAGGGACCTGGCGAGGGAACAGAACAGAACAGATTCTTAGATATCTGGCTAAAACTAGTGCACTGCATAGGGAATACGGTGTCAAATGAGACTGCCCGAGAGTTATCTGTATTGTCTGTATGTCTATGGTCTGTATAATCTATGGTCTTTATATCTATGGTTTATATATCTACGGTATGTAAATCTATGGTGTGTATATCTATGGTCTATATATCCATGGTATGTATATCTATGGTCTGTACATCTATGGTCTATATATCTATGGTATGTATATCTATGGTCTGTACATCTATGGTTCACATGACACCCTATTCCCATACTGCACAAATAGAATATCGTTTTAGATTTGCTCTAACAACCACATACACTCTGTCATACAGGGTTTTCCGCACCTGTTTCCAGGGGCACGCTATAGCTGGACAGGCTTGGCCCCACAGCTGTCCTGGCATACGCTGTGACATCATAGGTGGCTCCGCAGGGAAGCTGTGTGAGCTGGCAAGAGGTGGAGAGTGATTGACAGGTGTGTGTGTCAGTGAGGCCCACGGCTGTGACAGTGTAGGTGGTGTTGGGGGTGTTGGGGGCCGTGTACAAGACACTGACACTCGAGGATGAGTTGGTCTGAGATACACTCAGGATCTCTGGAGAACAGGGAGCTAGAGGAGAGACGAGGGGTTAATGGACTGGTTAATTGATTAATTTGTTGATTGGTTAAAGCTTATCCTTATCCTTGTCTTGTACACAGGAGGTTGGTGGTACCTTCATTGGGGAGGACAGGTTCGTGGTAATAGCTGGAACAGAATTAGTGGAATGGTATCAAATACACATAAATACACATGGTTTACATGTGTTTGATCAATCAATCAAATGTATTTATAAAGCCCTTTTCACAATACATCAGCCAATGTCACAAAGTGCTATATAGAAACTCAGTCTAAACCCCCAAACAGCAAGCAATGCAGATGTGCAGTCGTGGCCAAAAGTTTTGAGAATGATACACATATTAATTTCCACAACGTTTGCTGCTTCAGTGTCTTTAGATATTTTTGTCAGATGTTACTATGGAATACTGAAGTATAATTACAAGCATTTCATAAGTGTCAAAGGCTTTTATTGACAATTACATGAAGTTGATGCAAAGAGTCGAGATTTGCAGTGTTGACCATTCCTTTTCAAGACCTCTGCAATCCGCCCTGGCATGCTGTCAATTAACTTCTGGGCCACATCCTGACTGATGGCAGCCCATTCTTGCATAATCAATGCTTGGTTTGTCAGAATTTGTGGGTTTTTGTTTGTCCACCCACCTCTTGAGGATTGACCACAAGTTCTCAATGGGATTAAGGTCTGGGGAGTTTCCTGGCCATGGACCCAAAATATCGATGTTTTGTTCCCCGATCACTTTTGCCTTATGGCAAGGTGCTCCATCATGCTGGAAAAGGCATTGTTCGTCACCAAACTGTTCCTGGATGGTTGGGAGAAGTTGCTCTCGGAGGATGTGTTCGTACCATTCTTTATTCATGGCTGTGTTCTAAGACAAAATTGTGAGCGAGCTCACTCCCTTGGCTGAGAAGCAACCCCACGCATGAATGGTCTCAGGATGCTTTACTGTTGGCATGACACAGGACTGATGGTAGCGCTCACCTTGTCTTCTCCGGACAAGCTTTTTTACAGATGCCCCAAACAATCGGAAAGGGGATTCATCAGAGAAAATGACTTTACCCCAGTCCTCAGCAGTCCAATCCCTGTACCTTTTGCAGAATATCAGTCTGTCTCTGATGTTTTTCCTGGAGAGAAGTGGCTTCTTTGCTGCGCTTCTTGATACCAGGCCATCCTCCAAAAGTCTTCGCCTCACTGTGCGTGCAGATGCACTTACACCTGCCTGCTGCCATTCCTGAGCAAGCACTGTAATGGTGGTGCCCCGGGCCCGCAGCTGAATCAACTTTAGGAGACGGTCCTGGGGCTTGCTGGACTTTCTTGGGCACCCTGAAGCCTTCTTCACAACAATTGAACTGCTTTCCTTGAAGTTCTTGATGATCCGATAAATGGTTGATTTGGGTGCAATCTTACTGGCAGCAATATCCTTGCCTGTGAAGCCCTTTTTGTGCAAAGCAATGATGACGGCACGTGTTTCCTTGCAGGTAACCATGGTTGACAGAGGAAGAACAATGATTCCAAGCACCACCCTCCTTTTGAAGCTTCCAGTATGTTATTCGAACTCAATCAGCATGATAGAGTGATCTCCAGCCTTGTCCTCGTCAACACTCACATCTGTGTTAACGAGAGAATCACTGACATGATGTCAGCTAAGCCTTTTGTGGCAGGGCTGAAATGCAGTGGAAATGTTTTTGTGGGATTCAGTTAATTTGCATGGCAAAGAGGGACTTTGCAATTAATTGCAATTCATCTGATCACTCTTCATAACATTCTGGAGTATATGCAAATTGCCATCATACAAACTGAGGCAGCAGACTTTGTTAAAATAAATATTTGTGTCATTCTCAAAACTTTTGGCCACGACTGTAGAAGCACGGTGGCTAGGAAAAACTCCCTAGGTTCCATTCCATTTGCTCCGTTCCAGCCATTATTATGAGCCGTCCTCCCCTCAGCAGCCTCCACTCGTCTTGTAATGGTAAAGTGAGATCCCATGTAGAACAAAGACAGTAAAGTTGAGGAAGAGCTGATCTCCTTCTTAAAATAAAATGTTTTCTATGTAATTTAAAGTGAATAAACCATTGCACTGTTTGTTACCTATTGTATTGATGTGTGTTTTACCTGTCTCCTGTGTGTGAGGTTTGCAGGTGCGGTTGCAGCCTCGTATTTCGCTGCATGGTGTCACCACCACACTGTACTGTGTGTTACAGCGTAGGTTGGACAGAGCACACACAGGCGCCGTGTCATTACAGTGGATGACATCATCAATCTCCTCCGCCGTCGTCTCATATAGCTCCGCCCCCCGCACCGACGACCACATGATCTCCAGGGTCTCCGTGGACACCAGTGCTATGGTAACGTCCTCTGGGCAACAGGGAACTAGGGAGGAAGAGAAGAGAGATGAGTGACTTGACAAAGCTGTGTGTGTGTGTGTGGACAATATAATAACTCTTACTGGTGGTATAGTTGAACACGTCTCCCGGTGGACTGGAGCCAGCCTGGTTGTAGGTGAACATGGTGATGAGGTAGGTGTAGCCACACATGCAGTAGAAGTGACAGGTGGTGTCAGTGGTGTTACAGCGCTCCTCAGACCCGTCGTCTCTCTTGACAAAAGCGATGTAGTACTCCACCAGGGGCATCTCAGTCCACGACACCCAGCAGCTGCCCGCCTGGTGCTCATCTACCCAGATTCTCTCCACAGGGCATGGGACTGACAGAGAGACACAAGAGTGATATACATGTAACTCCAGGCAGGACTCTACATTATAGACCTTATACCATAGTAATAAAATACACTATTATTACATATGTGTGACAGAGAGAGTCAAGAGATTACATTACTTTATACCATAGTAATAACACTGGAAGTATTGCAAGTACAAGTAAATACACTATTATTACATATGTGTGCCCGAGAGAGACAAGAGAGATTAGGATAACATTACATTACCTTATATCATAGTAATAATATTGGGGACGCTTACATTGACCTCCTACCTTTGTAATAACACCGGAAAGACTCATGTTAGTATGGCTACAGTGTAGTGTTGCAAGTACTGCCCTCCCGGACATCTACAAAACCTTGTGTCACAGGAAGATCATGAAGGACTTCAGCCAACCGAGCCATGCCGAAGACAGTACAGGTGCATCAAAGCTGAGACAGAGAGACTGAGAAACAGCTTCTATCTCCAGGCCATCAGACTGTTGAACAGTCTCCACTAGCCAGCCTCCGCCCTGTACCCTGTCTCCTGTCCTGAACCTTAGTCACTGTTACTAGCCGGTTACCACTCGGTACTCTACCCTGCACCTTAGAGACTGATGCCCTATTTACATAGTCATTGAACACTGGTCACTTTAATAATGTTTACATACTGTTTTACTCACTTTATATGCATATAATGTATTCTACTGTAGTCATGGCTTATCCTATATAACTATGTTTTTTTTAAATTCTGGATTATGTGTGTATTATTTGTATTGCTATGTTTTACTGCACGGTTGGAGCTAGCAACACAAGCATTTCGCTGCACCACCAATAACATCTGCAAATCTGTATACTCGACCAATACATTTTTATTTGATTTATTTATTTGATTTTGCGGTTAGGGGTCAGAGCCAGAGCCAGAGGTAAGAGGTCAAGGGTCAGGGGGTATACATACATGTGATGAATTCCTCAGGGTCAGAGGGGTTGCTGGTTCCAGCACTGTTCTCGGCAGTAACAGTCACACTGTGGTTCTGCCCGCAGCTCAGTGGGCTGATCATACAGAACCTCTCTGAGGCAGAGCAGTTCTGACCAGTAGAGGTCCTTGCCAAGTAGACGTCTGCCCCATGCACCATCTGCCAGTAGACTGCCAAACCCCCAGACCTGGTCTGGGTCAAAAACACCTGGACGGCCTCAGGGCTGAGAGGACCTAGTGGGGGGACAGAGATACAATTATTCAAAGAACGACACAAAAAAATAAATTTACTGATATGAACATGAGATTAACATATTCACATAGACACACTCATACATCTAGATGGCATATAAAGTCATACCTGGGTTCTAATGAACTGTGCCAACATCTAGTGGACAGGCTATGACGGAAAATTGTACCAGCACCATAGCAGACACCTCCCATCAAGTGACTCTCCAGGCTTTGACAATTTCAAAGACTGATGTTATATGCTGATTATGTGTTACATTGTGTCTATTGTTCAGTATTGTGTCTCTAGATACAAAGCATAAATAACTTTTCCCTTTCTGGCATCTTGCCAGATCTCTCTCTCTCCTGAGAGGTTTTAATACAAGCTAATATTATTAACCAAACATCCAGTTGCCATGCTTACGGGTGATCTGACACACAGTGAGGTCGTCTCCGGGGCGACCGTCCAGGTCCCAGGCTGTGCCCTTGATGCAGTAGGTGGTACCGGGCTCCAGGCCATCAAAAGTCATGAATGGGTCGCTGGTGTTGAGTTTGAGGCGAGAGTTGGAGCCCTCCTTGATGATGCAGAGGGTGTAGAGGACCGTGTTGTTGACCGGGGACCAGGTCACCAGGATGGTGTCATTTCTGGGAGAGGTGGAGTTTAGCTGTGGGGCCACCACCACTGAAGAGGGGGAAGGGAGGAAAAAGGTAGATTAATAAACTAATAGATGTGATGAAAGGAGGCAGAGAGAGAGAGAGAGAGAGAGAGAGCGAGAGAGAAAGCGAGAAAGAGAGAGAGGATACTATCCAGGAAGGAAACAAACCTGTTCCAGGCAAAGATAAAAGAAGAGAGAATACATTGAAATAGTCCAAACCTGGCCGAAAAGAGAGTCATATTTTTTGTTTGCTAGTGAAATAGAATCCATTTTCCTGTCCTTATGATACGTCCAGTTCTCCTTGGGGAGAGGAGAACCTAGTTCTCATGGTTTCCCTTTTCATGTTCTGATATGTTTTAAGGCTTAAATGGGGAGATACAGTTTCCGCACAAGGCACCCACTATGACAATAGAGCTGTGAAACTGCACTCCATTATGGAGATAGCAGCACTTTGTCTCTCAGACACTATGGAGAGGTAGCGTTTCAGTCATGATACAGTCATTACGATATTAAGTAAACAACTTTTAATTTCATTTGAAGAGTGAGTGAAAGTTGAGGGATAGACTTATTGTCTGTGATCGATTCTTCTTGTGGCTTGGATCAGATAGACACTAATTGTCATTTTACTTTCTAATTATTGTAACAAACTTAAGGCTTTTTTTAATAAACCTAGACAGGTGTATGTATGTGAACAGGTGTATAAACCTGGACAGGTGTATGTATCTAAACAGGTGTATGTGAACAGGTGTATATACCTGGACAGGTGTATGTATCTAAACAGGTGTATGTGAACAGGGGTATAAACCTGGACAGGTGTATGTATCTAAACAGGTGTATGTGAACAGGTGTATAAACCTGGACAGGTGTATGTATCTAAACAGGTGTATGTGAACAGGTGTATAAACCTGGACAGGTGTATGTATCTAAACAGGTGTATAAACCTGGACAGGTGTATGTATCTAAACAGGTGTATGTGAACAGGGATTATAAACCTGGACAGGTGTATGTATCTAAACAGGTGTATGTGAACAGGTGTATAAACCTGGACAGGTGTATGTATCTAAACAGGTGTATGTGAACAGGTGTATAAACCTGGACAGGTGTATGTATCTAAACAGGTGTATAAACCTGGACAGGTGTATGTATCTAAACAGGTGTATGTGAACAGGTGTATAAACCTGGACAGGTGTATGTATCTAAACAGGTGTATGTGAACAGGTGTATAAACCTGGACAGGTGTATGTATCTAAACATGTGTATGTGAACAGGTGTATAAACCTGGACAGGTGTATGTATCTAAACAGGTGTATGTGAACAGGTGTATAAACCTGGACAGGTGTATGTATCTAAACAGGTGTATGTGAACAGGTGTATAAACCTGGACAGGTGTATGTATCTAAACACGTGTATGTGAACAGGGGTATAAACCTGGACAGGTGTATGTATCTAAACAGGTGTATGTGAACAGGTGTATAAACCTGGACAGGTGTATGTATCTAAACAGGTGTATGTGAACAGGTGTATAAACCTGGACAGGTGTATGTATCTAAACAGGTGTATAAACCTGGACAGGTGTATGTATCTAAACAGGTGTATGTGAACAGGTGTATAAACCTGGACAGGTGTATGTATCTAAACAGGTGTATGTGAACAGGTGTATAAACCTGGACAGGTGTATGTATCTAAACATGTGTATATGAACAGGTGTATAAACCTGGACAGGTGTATGTATCTAAACAGGTGTATGTGAACAGGTGTATAAACCTGGACAGGTGTATGTATCTAAACAGGTGTATGTGAACAGGAGTATAAACCTGGACAGGTGTATGTATCTAAACAGGTGTATGTGAACAGGTGTATAAACCTGGACAGGTGTATGTATCTAAACAGGTGTATGTGAACAGGTGTATAAACCTGGACAGGTGTATGTATCTAAACAGGTGTATAAACCTGGACAGGTGTATGTATCTAAACAGGTGTATGTGAACAGGGATTATAAACCTGGACAGGTGTATGTATCTAAACAGGTGTATGTGAACAGGTGTATAAACCTGGACAGGTGTATGTATCTAAACAGGTGTATGTGAACAGGTGTATAAACCTGGACAGGTGTATGTATCTAAACAGGTGTATAAACCTGGACAGGTGTATGTATCTAAACAGGTGTATGTGAACAGGTGTATAAACCTGGACAGGTGTATGTATCTAAACAGGTGTATGTGAACAGGTGTATAAACCTGGACAGGTGTATGTATCTAAACCTGTGTATGTGAACAGGTGTATAAACCTGGACAGGTGTATGTATCTAAACAGGTGTATGTGAACAGGGGTATAAACCTGGACAGGTGTATGTATCTAAACAGGTGTATGTGAACAGGTGTATAAACCTGGACAGGTGTATGTATCTAAACACGTGTATGTGAACAGGGGTATAAACCTGGACAGGTGTATGTATCTAAACAGGTGTATGTGAACAGGTGTATAAACCTGGACAGGTGTATGTATCTAAACAGGTGTATGTGAACAGGTGTATAAACCTGGACAGGTGTATGTATCTAAACAGGTGTATAAACCTGGACAGGTGTATGTATCTAAACAGGTGTATGTGAACAGGTGTATAAACCTGGACAGGTGTATGTATCTAAACAGGTGTATGTGAACAGGTGTATAAACCTGGACAGGTGTATGTATCTAAACATGTGTATGTGAACAGGTGTATAAACCTGGACAGGTGTATGTATCTAAACAGGTGTATGTGAACAGGTGTATAAACCTGGACAGGTGTATGTATCTAAACAGGTGTATGTGAACAGGTGTATAAACCTGGACAGGTGTATGTATCTAAACAGGTGTATAAACCTGGACAGATGTATGTATCTAAACAGGTGTATGTGAACAGGGGTATAAACCTGGACAGGTGTATGTATCTAAACATGTGTATGTGAAAAGGTGTATAAACCTGGACAGGTGTATTTATCTAAACAGGTGTATGCGAATAGGTGTATAAACCTGGACAGGTGTATGTATCTAAACAGGTGTATGTGAACAGGTGTATAAACCTGGACAGGTGTATGTATCTAAACAGGTGTATGTGAACAGGTGTATAAACCTGGACAGGTGTATGTATCTAAACAGGTGTATGTGAACAGGTGTATAAACCTGGACAGGTGTATGTATCTAAACAGGTGTATGTGAACAGGTGTATAAACCTGGATAGGTGTATGTATCTAAACAGGTGTATGTGAACAGGTGTATAAACCTGGACAGGTGTATGTATCTAAACAGGTGTATGTGAACAGGTGTATAAACCTGGACAGGTGTATGTATCTAAACAGGTGTATAAACCTGGACAGGTGTATGTATCTAAACAGGTGTATGTGAACAGGTGTATAAACCTGGACAGGTGTATGTATCTAAACAGGTGTATGTGAACAGGTGTATAAACCTAGACAGGTGTATGTATCTAAACAGGTGTATGTGAACAGGTGTATAAACCTGGACAGGTGTATGTATCGAAACAGGTGTATGTGAACAGGTGTATAAACCTGGACAGGTGTATGTATCTAAACAGGTGTATGTGAACAGGTGTAAAAACCTGGACAGGTGTATGTATCTAAACAGGTGTATGTGAACAGGTGTATGTATCTAAACCATCTACCCGTTCTGATCTGGACGGGTGCTGAGGGCTGGCTGCGTCCCGCGCTGTTGACAGACATGACACTGAGGGTGTAGTCTGTGTATGGCTGCAGCTGCAGCACGGTGCCAGGGGAGCTGGTCACCGCGGTCTCTGAGAAGAAGTCTCCCACCTCAGACTCAGCTCGCAGGATGTAGCCGTTCGCCCCCATCACCTCACTGAACTCCACAGTGATGCTGTCGCTCTGCTTGGAGTAGGCCTGCTTAATGGTAGGTACCTCGGGGGCTGGTGGTCAGAGCAGAGCAGAACAGAGCATCATCACACACAGGGATATAGACATCATCATCATAATCATCATAATTATCATCATCATCATAATCATCATCATCATTATCATCATCATAATTATCAGCATCATCATGAACATCATAATTATCATTATCATCATAATCATCATAATTATCATTATCATCATCATCATAATTATCATCATCATCATGAACATCATAATTATCATTATCATCATAATCATCATAATCATCATCAGCATCATAATTATCATCATAATCATAATCATAATCAGAATTATCATCATCAGAATTATCAGCATCAGCATCATAATTATCATTATCATCATAATTATCATCATCATCTTCTTATTCAAATACCTTATTCAAAGCATTGAGAGAATAGCAGGCCTACTACAATGCGTTATACATAATTCATAATATGTCCATGACGCACACACATGTCCATTATGCATGCATACATACATGAGCTTCCGTCCAACTCTGCACTGCTCAGGATGTTGCCCGCTTTGTCAATGGCCTCGACCCGCATGGTGTACATCGTGTTGGCGGAGAGAGAGTTAACAGAGCCCATGACGGAGTTCCCGCTAAACTGAGCGAATGCGGACGGTTGAGGAGAGTTCTTTGGTGTGGCGGTGATTTTGTAGGAGCTGGCGCCAGAGTAACGACTCCATCGCACCGTCATACTTTTTGTGGACACTTGGAACACGGATAATGTTATGTCTGCAACGTTGTGAAAGAACAGAAATCATTAAATACATTTTAGGCTTATTATTTGCATGTACTTTATAATGGTGTAATAAATGTGAAATAAAAGAGAACGTTAATGTGTGCGTCTCTCAAGCAATTATGTGGGAAAGTTTGTTTTAAAAAGTTAACAAAGGGTTGTTTGAATACCTTTTTGCGCTCCACATATCTGAAAACCAAACATAAACATTAACGCTAACGGAAAGCATTTCAACGGTAGCGGTGGTTTTTCATATGTTATCCCTAAAAGGAACATTATACCCCTGTCCTGTATAATATTCGCCCTGCATGACAGGCCGAGAGGCAGCACATTTTTTCTTCACTCAACACAGATTTCAGGACTGGTCAGTGAGCTCAGGGGTTTTTTCTCCTCCGTGAATGAATTTGTCCATTGAGCCAAGGTTGGGCATACACTTGTTGAAAGCAGTGTTACTCAAAAGAGCCTATGTATTTATTTCCCAAACGTCTCCCTTTGTCTCTATGCATTTCTAGAATCATACAACGTGCATGTTTTCAGATGGTTACAATGACACAGCAGAATAACAATATCATATACAACTGCAATAATCAACACTAAGATTGTTTAAGCAACACATTATGTTTAGGTCTAATTAGTAAAGATCTGTTCTTACCTCAGATAAACTGATTAAAAGCAAAAGCTGTATCACTTTAAAATCTGTTGCTCCCATTCTTCCTGGAGAGCCTCTGCCTTGAGGCTAAAGATGTATAGTAGGCCAATGCTATTTCTGATTATGACTGCAGGGTAGTGTCAGGGGCTTAACTTTGACGTTTTTCGTTTTTTTAGGGGGAATGAAATGACAATTCTTTTATTGTTTTCAGCAAATACCAAAGATTGAGCCCTCCCACTGCCAGGGTCCCAGCAGGCCTATCAGAGAAGGAGGAGGAAAGATAGCCTACTCAATTGTAGTACTGGATGTACACAGGTGCACTATTACACTGTGCCCCATTAAATAGCTACTGTCATTAGTCAACAATAGCAGTTGAGTAAATGTATTGTAATGACCTGACTAGATCATAAAGGAACAATTGTCCAGACAGAGGATTGAGTTTACGAATTGACGGTTTATTAACCCAACTTTACACTGTTTGGCTGTAGCCCACGCCAAATAAATGAAAGATACCACACAAGCCAACCGGGACCTTCTCTTGTGAAGGCCAGACGTAAGAGAAATAACAATGGCTAAACCTGGTCTTAACTTCCAATGCTCCATCCCCCTGCCCAACCCCCCTCCACGCCACTCCGCCAACCACCAGGATGCCCGGCTTCAGAACATTCCAGGCATTCCCGTGATTGGCAGATAGCAGGTTGATTGGCATGCCGGACCCCGCGAACACTGGTAAGTACAACACAACCCACTAATAGCCTACCACATAACACACTGCTGTCTGTGCTGGTCGCTACAGTATGTATAATGGCTTAGCTATAGTGTTACAGTCATAGGCCAGGTGTGTTCATGTGTGCTATCTGTGTACTGCATGCTGTATGTTGGTGAGTTAAATATCCAGTTGTATAATGGCAAAATGATGCTTGCATGGCTCTGCATTACAGTGGATAACGTCCTGTTGTGCTGGAGCTACAACACCTGTGTAACGCTCGTCTGAAGAAGTGGACCAAAGCACAGCGTGGTACGTGTTCATGATCATTTATTCACCAAAAACACTCAAGCAAAATAACAAAGTGAGAAACGAAACAGTTCTGTAAGGTGAAGACACACTAAACAGAAAACAACTACCCACAAAACATAGGTGGGAAAAGGCTGCCTAAGTATGATTCCCAATCAGAGACAACGATCGACAGCTGCCTCTGATTGGGAACCACACTCAGCCAAAAACAAATAAATATAACACATACAGTGGGGCAAAAAAGTATTTAGTCAGCCACCAATTGTGCAAGTTCTCCCACTTAAAAAGATGAGAGAGGCCTGTAATTTTCATCATAGGTACACTTCAACTATGACAGACAAAATGAGAAAAGAAAATCCAGAAAATCACATTGTAGGATTTTTAATTAATTTATTTGCAAATTATGGTGGAAAATAAGTATTTGGTCAATAACAAAAGTTTATCTCAATACTTTGTTATATACCCTTTGTTGGCAATGACAGAGGTCAAACGTTTTCTGTAAGTCTTCACAAGGTTTTCACACACTGTTGCTGGTATTTTGGCCCATTCCTCCATGCAGATCTCCTCTAGAGCAGTGATGTTTTGGGGCTGTTGCTGGGCAACACGGACTTTTAACTCCCTCCAAAGATTTTCTATGGGGTTGAGATCTGGAGACTGGCTAGGCCACTCCAGGACCTTGAAATGCTTCTTACGAAGCCACTCCTTCGTTGCCCGGGCGGAGTCTTTGACAATTTTTTGGGGGCCTTCCTCTGACACCGCCGGCTCGTGTCACTGGGGAGCTCTCGGCTGTGCTTCCCTTTGTAGTCTGTAATAGTTTGCAGGCCCTGCCACATCCAACGAGCATTGGAGCCAGTGTAGTACGATTAGATCTTTGTCCTGTATTGATGCTTTGCCTGTTTGATGGTTCATCGGAGAGCATAGCAGGATTTCTTATAAGCTTCCGGGTTAGAGTCCCGCTCCTTGAAAGCGGCAGGAGGTTGCTTGTAATCCATGGCTTCTGGTTGGGGTATATAAGTACAGTCACTGTGGGGACGACGTCATTGATGCACTTATTGATGAAGCCAGTGACTTATGTGGTGTACTCCTCAATGCCATCGGAAGAATCCCGGAACATATTCCAGTCTGTGCTAGCAAAACAGTCCTGTAGTTTAGCATCTGCTTCATCTGAACACTTTTTTATTGACCGAGTCACTGGTGCTTCCTGCTTTAATTTTTGCTTGTAAGCAGGAATCAGGAGGATAGAATTATGGTCAGATTTTCCAAATGGTGGGCGAGGGAGAGCTTTGCACACGTCTCTGTGTGTGGAGTAAAGGTGGTCTAGAGTTTTTTTCCCTCTGGTTGTAAATTTAACATGCTGATAGAAAGGAGGTAAAACTGATTTAAGTCTCCCTTCATTAAAGTCCCAGGCCACTAGGTGCGCCACCTCTGGATGAATGTTTTCCAGTTTGCTTATGGCGGTATATAGCTCATTGAGTGCGGTCTTAGTGCCAGCATCAGTATGTAGACAGCTACGAAAAATACAGATAAACTCTCTAGGTAGATAGTGTGGTCTACAGCTTATCATGAGATACTCTACCTCAGGCAAGCAAAACCTCGAGACTTCCTTAGATATCGTGCACCAGCTGTTGTTTACAAATATACATAGGCCGTCACCGCTTGTCTTACCAGAGGCTGCTGTTCTATCCTGCCGATACAGTGTATAACATGCCAGCTGTATGTTATTCATGTCGTCGTTCAGCCACGACTCGGTGAAACATAAGATATTACCGTATTTAATGTCCCATTGGTAGGAGTTCGTCCAATTTATTATCCAGCGATTGTACGTTGCCTAGTAGTACGGATGGCAAGGGAAGATTAGCCACTCGTCGGCGTATCCTCACAAGGCACCCCGATCTCTTTCCGCGATACCTCTTGCGTCTTTTTCTCCTGCGAATGACGGGGATGTGGGCCTGTTCGGGTGTCTGATTCCAGAAGCTATTTTTGGTCATAAGAGACGGTAGCAGCAACATTATGTACAAAATCTGTTTAAAAAAAATGTGAACAAACAAACAAAATAGCACTGTTGGTTAAGAGCCCATGAAACGGCAGCCATCCTCTCTGGCGCCATCTTGTTACTGCTCACAGGGCTCAGTATCACCCATTATCTGACCCAGTAGGCTCACTTTGTTACTCACCACAGTCCACAGCAGTACTGTGTGTCCAAAACTATCCTATTTATTAAAATCGAATACAAAGGACCAAAGACTGATGACAAAGACTGGTCTGGTCATCTGGTCATATTAACCTCATATGCAGCAAGGTTATCAGTTAAGATGTGAAGAAACGTGTATACTACTAGGTGTTCCATGTCATACAGCGAAAGTTAATTGTTTGGTACTGACAAAGACACTAGAGCTTGAACTGAACACTCCTTGTTTCCCAGTGACTATATCTCTGTCATGCGTGGCTCTCTAAGTCAGATCCTACACTCTAGAAGTAAAGGTGTCTGGAAGAAACTTTTGGGTTGCCACACCAGTGGAAACATTCTAGTTTAAAAAGGTTCCTCGAGGAATGCTTCTGAAAAGGGTCTATTTGAGGAACCCCTATGTAAAGGTTCAAACCTGAACTTTTTTGTCATGGGAGGGGTTCAATTTTGAACATTCCTTATAATTTATTGTAGAGGTGACAGCTAATCAGGTTGGAGGCGTGGCTTATTGGAAGTGTGGCTTTCAGATATTTTTGGCCAACCGTCCTTGAATATCTTTACATATTATATTTTTGAATATAATATTAATAATATTAACATTGCTGATTACGTATAGTAATAAAGTGGTAACTTTTCCAACTTTGGGATTTGCATAGGCTCTTGAGGAACTCATACACCTCTGTTAGCCTCATTAAAGCTACCAAACTGTCATTGTTCAACCTTAACATGTGATGACACAACAGAACAGATTAACAGGAATGACATTTACTCTAACGGGTGGCCAAACACCTAACTAAAATACTAAGCCACGCCTCCACTCCAGGGTTCCTCCAGGAACCCGTTGCTACATCGAACCATTAAAGGTTTCTCCAAGAACAGAAGATGCAAATATGAACCATTGACTAGTCACTACTAATTCTAAGCATGAACAGGTGTGGGTGTGTACGAGTAAATCGAGAGAGAAAAAAAGATCAAGTGTGGATAAGGCTGTTTTGTGATCCAAGGACAAAGAGAGAAATCTGAGAATATGAAACTTTACAGAGATAGATCTGAAACTTGATCTGAGTTTCCTATTTCTATTGTTATGATTTATTACAGCCTTGTAGGTGATCCCATCAAGATTAGAATGGTCCCTTTAGGGGAGACCTGTCCCCTGTCCATGGCACACAACTGATATGTGAAGCTTCATTTACATTTTTTATTTTTCTAGTTGTACCTCTACTTATAAATGTCAGATGAATTCCTAGGCTTGGTGACGGACACTTGAGGTCATATTGACAGTTTTATAAATAGGGGATACAGGCCAGAAAATGTCCTTCCCAAAACATTATTGTTTCAGCCAAACTAATACTATTGTCCACTATTCAAAGCGAGAGCTTTTTCTATTGTCAGGAACCAGTGTTTTCCAGTAACCAACCGGGAAGTTGACCTGGACTGTGAAGTTCCAGGAACCAACCTGTGAACCTGTGTGATTGGATAAATTGCAGACCACAGAGATTCTACATGTAATTCTATGTCGCTGACCACCTCAGTCAAAATGTCCAACAAAAGAAGAAAACAAATGTATGTTATATATAATCTTTCAAATAGGTTATTACATAAATAGATAGAGTATAGATGAACACCAGGGTAAGATAACGATCATTAGATGTATGCCTCAGAATGAGAGGATATCAGACAGAGACAGGATCACAATACATCTAAATAAACAATATGAGCGATACCATATGCCAGGGATCATCAACTAGTTTCAGCCACGGGCTGATTTTCTTCTTCAGAGGATGTTCAGGTGTCCGGAACATATTTAAAAATAATTTGTAGACTGGAAATTGACAAGAAGATGCCCAAACAGTTATAATATTAGACTAAAATGTAACAATTTTAAACCTTGCTTACATTTGTATCACATATATCTCTCTATTATGCGTTGAAACACTTTGGAACAGGTGTTTTTACAGTCTTTTATGTCCAACAATAAAAATAATAAAAATAGAAGATTCAAAATGAGCAATTAGAGTTAAGTGCCTTGCTCAAGGGTCGGCTTGGGGATTCGAACCAACAACCTGCGGTTACTGGCCCAACGCCCTTAGGCTACTAGGCTATCTCCAGCCCCATTGTATTGTTGTCACGGCTACTATAAGTGATATATATATATATCTCCCTTTTCCCAATGAGAGTTCAACAAAAGGGCTTATCTAGAAAAATGTCCTAAAGGACTTATTCGAGGTAGACAGGAGTTGGAGCACTCAACCATGGGAGTTCATTCACATGCAATTTGGAGGATTATTGTCAGGTGTGATTGTCAGTTCCCGTGTAGTTTCAAAAAGAAAACGTGTAAAGTGTGTTATTCTGTGTTAGTACTACTGCTATGACAAGACATACACAAACACCAAACACTGACCCATGGCAGGCGACTGAAAAAGTTGGTGGTCTGTCCTCTTAGTTCAGGTTTGAGTGTGACGGCACAATATGTCCTTAAATTTGTGTTTGTGTTTGATTGTGTAGGGAGCAGGTTTAACACTGTGGGGGCACAGCACTTAGACTTTGACTTGCACTAGCTTCTTCTCCTTTTATATGGATGTCATGGTGGACCATGGTTACCCCCCAGAGAACACACCAGATCAGGCTTCAGTACACAGCCCAGGGAGGGAGCAGAATCGTAGATAGGTAGCTCAGCTGGAAGACATCCAACTGGCATAATCAAGGTGTTGACAGACAACTCAAGGTCACAGGGCAGTTTCACACCTCCGGGAGGACACATGGACAGTATCAGTGTGATAGCTGTGAAAGTGACGTTTTATGGATTAGGGATTGACCTGGAGCTGATCTGGCCACCTCTGGTTTGACCTACTAATGAGAGATATAATAAAATGGTTTCAGTGTCTTTAGAGAGGAAAATGTGATATTGCGGTAATTTAGGTATTTTACAGGAATCCACGACCACAGTGCATGAAAGAATCCCAAGCCTCCAGGAAAATGAACTGTTTTGTGTTGTTTAAGATCATATCTAAGAGATGGGTTGTGTGTTGATGTCTGTAGGTCTAGGGAAACCTATATCTAAAAGAAAATAGGACGGGGCGGTTAGGCATGTTGCCCGGACACTTCTCCCCAGACACCCATAAGAGAACAACAGGGAAACAGAATATTCTACAACAAAACACACAACTTGGCACCGGGCTGGGACAGAGCAAGGGGAACACAAAGACGTTTGATAGAAAAACTCAATAAGTGTCGGTTTTGTCTGCGATATCCACAGGGTGAAAACAATGGGCGGGAGGGTGTCATGTGAACAAATTATAGTTAAGGGGGACCAAAGTCGATACACATTCTCAGAAGTGAAGGGGCTTTTCCTGTAATGTAATATTCAAAATCTGGCCTAGTTTTTATCAACATAATCTCTGTCCCTTTGTGTAGGGGAATGGTGGATGGACAGTTGGCTGGGTAGTACTAGAATAGTGTGATAGGGATGTCCTGTGGCCATAGAGGGAATAATTTGAGGTGGCTGAATGATACTGGTAGTAATAATAGTAGTACTGAGGTAGCTGTTGTTACCAATGTTGTTACCAAGCAAATGCTTGTAAAGTTACAGTAGAATAGACTCCTGTGTGAAGCGTCCCTCTTGTGCTCATCTTAACACATACGTGCCTCTGGAATATGGGGGCAATTTTGCGACACCAAGATGTTATCTTTTAAAACATATGACATTTACAAAATAACTGATTGTAAATAGTTTAATTCAAAATAAAATTATCAGATTCAGTCAAATTTCTCTAATACAACAATTTTCTAAAAACTTCCACATCTGGAAAGCATGTTTTCCTCACTAAAATACATTCAGAAGTTTTTCTAATTGTAAACGGATGATGTAATGATGGTTACATGACATGAACCAACAAATAGTTATTTGATTCCTTTAGGATTACTATTCTTTGCATAATACTTTGACATAACTATTACAGTACGGGTAAGTGGGAAAGGGGGATACCTAGTCAGTTGTCCAACTGAATGTATTCAACTGAAATGTGGTTTCCGCATTTAACCCATTTTACCTCATAATTCCTCAGTAAATACCAGGTAAAACATGACTAGTACCCATTGATGTTGAAAGAATGTTCTCCTATCTCCATGTGGCAGCCTCACCTTGTTGGCCCTGTGCCTGCTTGCTCTGCCTCGGTCCTGGGGGAGGGTGGAGGGGGGCTGAGAGCTGGGGGAAGTGTCCGCTGGAAAAACACATTGCTGGGCAGTAGAGGTGAGTCTGACTGGGTAGAGCTCCTTCTGTGGTGGGAGACAGACAGCACCTGGTGCTCTCACACTTTGAGTGAGTGAGTGAGTGAGTGAGTGAGTGAGTGAGTGAGTGAGTGAGTGAGTGAGTGAGTGAGTGAGTGAGTGAGTGAGTGAGAGGAGAGAGAGAGAGAGAGAGAGAGAGAGAGAGAGAGAGAGAGAGAGAGAGAGAGAGAGAGAGAGAGAGAGAGAGAGAGAGAGAGAGAGAGAGAGAGTGAGAGAGATAGTGAGAGAGATAGTGTAGGAGTGGACAACACTGGGTGGGAAGCATCTCAGCTGTTCTTCTCCTTGGTCTTTGATTTCTGCATAGTGCATCTTTAAATTGTGAATTGATAATGAAATGAATAAAGTAGTCATGATGAGGCCCAGTCATGACAGTGTCTTATGGGCAGGAGTGGACTGGTTGTTGGTCCTTACATGGAGATCTGTAGCTTGGGTTCTTGTATGAGTGCTGGAATGCTGGAGGACTGGAGTGGGTGAGATTAGAGATCTCCAGAGAACAGTTCTCGGATTGTAAAATGGATGGAGAAACACAACTACCTTCAGGACCACCGAAGATAACTTTAAGGCAAATTCTGCAAACTGAATGACCAAAATCTGACTCAACAACTGATTTCATCTTTTGTTAAACATAAAATGTAAGAATCACTCTTGTTTTTCCAACTGTTCACTGTATTTTACACCCATTAGGAGAAAGTCAATACCAGGACCACCAAACTGTATTGGAGTGTTTTTTGCTCTGGGTTTTCCCTGGTCTGTCCAGCACGATTAGGGCTTGCTGCTCCCTCTCCTGCCACCTAGTGGTGTACTGTGGAATGGCAGCATGTTCTCAGAGCGGTCCGTCTCCACACTGTCTATACCTGGGAAAAAGGACCATACACAGGCCAGGGAATTGTAACTTCGTACACAATGACATTGACAATTAAACACAACATTACATTTACAATAATCTCTGGTGGGCAGACTACGTAAACATAAATTAATAAAATAAATTAATAAAAAAACATACGTTTTTATTCTGTAGATATTGATTGATAACGAGCAGTAATAGTTCCCGGTCACTGGTTATTTGGACAAGTCACGATTTCGCAGTTGTTAGCATCTTTCGACTTTCAGAAGGGGAGGGAACATTTGGCCCATACACTTGCCCATAACTTACAAAGAGATAGGGTCAAGCTCCTCATTCTGGTTCCACTCCTCATTCTAGCATCTCTTTATCTCTTATCTTAACATGTATGGACCAAGAATTTAATTGAGCATCTGACCAATAACGTAAGACTTTAGTTCTGGCTTAACCCGAGATTACATTTACATTGACTAACATTACATGCTAATATAAGCAATATCTCAATTACATGCTAACCAAACTAATACTAAATTACACATTGGCACTAGAAGGCATCAACAGCTTGGTTTTAAGCCTTCTTTCCTGTTTGTATCTGGAGGTAAGGTAGTCCATCCTCTGGAAGAGGTGAGGCAGCTGGACCAGACCCTCTTCCAGGTCTCTCCTCAGTTGGGACACCTCCGACTGTAGGGCCTGCATCGCCTCACTGGAGAGACACAGCGAGAGAGAGGTTAGTCAACTCAAAAACATTAGGGTTTTGGCCACTATGATGTAAGCCTTATTACCTGGTAGCCTGTCCTGGTTATCATTTTCATAAGGTCAAATTTACTTTTGAGTTGAATACTCAGTGTTTTTAGACTAACCTTTGCCCAGCTGTACTGCCTCTACAGGAAAACATCAACACTTCCACTAGGACCACAGCAGAAGCTGTGTGAATCTTCACCACTCACCATGCGGTTTATCAGGTACACTCTGAGTAGGTCTGGTTAGCCAGTAGTCCACTGCAGTCCTGCACAACTGAGGAGGCATCTGCAGACTGGGTCTCCTCTCTCTATTATCCCCAGTCAGATGGATAGTAGTCTGTAGGCTGGGTCTCCTCTCTCCAATATCCCCAGTCAGATGGATAGTAGTCTGTAGGCTGGGTCTCCTCTCTCCAATATCCCCAGTCAGATGGATAGTAGTCTGTAGGCTGGGTCTCCTCTCTCCAATATCCCCAGTCAGATGGATAGTAGTCTGTAGGCTGGGTCTCCTCTCTCTAATATTCCCAGTCAGATGGATAGTAGTCTACAGACTGGGTCTCCTCTCTCCAATATCCCCAGTCAGATGGATAGTAGTCTGTAGGCTGGGTCTTCTCTCTCCAATATCCACAGTCAGATGGATAGTAGTCTGCAGACTGGGTCTCCTCTCTCTAATATCCCCAGTCAGATGGATAGTAGTCTGTAGGCTGGGTCTCCTCTCTCCAATATCCCCAGTCAGATGGATAGTAGTCTGTAGGCTGGGTCTCCTCTCTCCAATATCCCCAGTCAGATGGATAGTAGTCTGTAGGCTGGGTCTCCTCTCTCCAATATCCCCAGTCAGATGGATAGTAGTCTGTAGACTGGGTCTCCTCTCTCCAATATCCCCAGTCAGATGGATAGTAGTCTGTAGGCTGGGTCTCCTCTCTCCAATATCCCCAGTCAGATGGATAGTAGTCTGCAGACTGGGTCTCCTCTCTCCAATATCCCCAGTCAGATGGATAGTAGTCTGTAGGCTGGGTCTCCTCTCTCCAATATCCCCAGTCAGATGGATAGTAGTCTGCAGACTGGGTCTCCTCTCTCCAATATCCCCAGTCAGATGGATAGTAGTCTGTAGGCTGGGTCTCCTCTCTCCAATATCCCCAGTCAGATGGATAGTAGTCTGTAGGCTGGGTCTCCTCTCTCCAATATCTCCAGTCAGATGGTTAGTAGTCTGCAGACTGGGTCTCCTCTCTCTAATATCCCCAGTCAGATGGATAGTAGTCTGTAGGCTGGGTCTCCTCTCTCCAATATCCCCAGTCAGATGGATAGTAGTCTGTAGGCTGGGTCTCCTCTCTCCAATATCCCCAGTCAGATGGATAGTAGTCTGTAGGCTGGGTCTCCTCTCTCCAATATCCCCAGTCAGATGGATAGTAGTCTGTAGGCTGGGTCTCCTCTCTCTAATATCCCAAGTCAGATGGATAGTAGTCTGTAGGCTGGGTCTCCTCTCTCCAATATCCCCAGTCAGATGGATAGTAGTCTGTAGGCTGGGTCTCCTCTCTCCAATATCCCCAGTCAGATGGATAGTAGTCTGTAGGCTGGGTCTCCTCTCTCCAATATCCCCAGTCAGATGGATAGTAGTCTGTAGGCTGGGTCTCCTCTCTCCAATATCCCCAGTCAGATGGATAGTAGTCTGTAGGCTGGGTCTCCTCTCTCCAATATCCCCAGTCAGATGGATAGTAGTCTGCAGACTGGGTCTCCTCTCTCCAATATCCCCAGTCAGATGGATAGTAGTCTGTAGGCTGGGTCTCCTCTCTCCAATATCCCCAGTCAGATGGATAGTAGTCTGTAGGCTGGGTCTCCTCTCTCCAATATCCCAAGTCAGATGGATAGTTGTCTGCAGGTTGGAGCAGGAGCCTTCGCTGTCACTCATTCTCACAGGACTGGAGGCCCCATCAGACTGGAACTGGAGCCTGAGGATAGGTGATAAAAACAACAACATACATTTGAATTATTAATACATTACTGAAATGTCCACTCAAATAGCTTGCCTCACTCCAGGTTTGTATGTACCTGTACCTTTCTGTATGACGTTTTGGTTGGGAAAGTCCTGTGGCTGGGCGACTCAAGTCAGAGCTCCCAAACCCACTGTCTGTCTCTGGTCTCACTGTCCTCTACATCCCACAATAAACTTCCATAGACATACATGGTAATTATGACCATTTCCAGGGGACGTCCTCCAACCAATCAAAGCTTTTGCAGTATGTTGTCCATCCAATCATAGATGTAGGATCAGAGAACGAACCTAGTGTGTTGTATTGGGATTGTGCCACAGAGCATTTTGAGGGTTCTATGTGGAGACGCTTGGTGATTGTTGGATAGAGATTAACAGTGAAAAGTGATAGTTGAGCATTTTTGGACATTATTCAATTCAAATGAGTTTTTTCAAATTACAGGATATAAATACATTTAAATAAATTGTTTTCTTGGGTTTAGAACTTTTGTGTCTTTAGTGCAATTTATTTAAATTTGCCTTGCTAACTTCAGTAGCTAGCTAGCTACCGGCGCGAGTGTGCAGTTTTCTCCGCCAGAATGGCCAATGCTGCCGAAAATGTTGTGGACTTTTTGTTGAAGAACCCCTTTAATTCTCTGGGGTACACGGAAAAGGTGCGAATTAAAAGCGAGGGTCGACCTCTGCCTGAGATCAGTTTCGTGAAGAAGGATGAAAAAGTGAGAGCGTTCAATTCCAACTGGTATCAAATGTATAGCTGGTTAACAGGGAGCCTATCATCAAGCCGCCTGTAATTGCACGTTACGATGCTTGACATGCTGAACATCTTTTCGGGGATGTCGAAAACAATTCCAAATAATTTGATAGCTTCCATCGCGTCATCCATTAAACGTTAGATTAAAGAGAGAGGTTGATGCAGCACATTTTTTCGCGTGCGCTCGAGTAGACTTTCCAGTATTTATTTAGCAAAGATGATAACACGTCACAAAATCACTCCGGACGGACACAAGCAAAAACTCATGACATATATGTTATGCAGCAGCCGAGGCTAAACCTAAACAGTAGACATCTGACATGCTGTATTGGATGAAAACGATACTATTTTTCCGTCTGATTAACTATAGGCTACTAATAAGAGCAGCTGCATACAGCCTATGCGCCCAGTCCACCTGGTCAGGGTAAACTAATTGGTAACTCTATGTATTTACAGTCCATTTGTGTGTCAGGAGAAAATGTGAATGTGATCAAATTTAGATTATATTCAAAATTGGGCTGGCTATTTTTTTGTATAAATGTAACAGTATAACTTTAGTACGTCCCCTCGCCCCGACACGGGCGCGAACCAGGGACCCTCTGCACACATCAACAACGGTCGCCCACGAAGCATCGTTACCCATCGCTCCACAAAGGCCGCGGCCCTTGCAGAGCAAGGTGCAACACTACTTCTAGGTTTCAGAGCAAGTGACGTAACTGATTGAAACGCTACTAGCGCGTACCCGCTAACTAGCTAGCCATTTCACATCCGTTACACTCACCCCCCTTTCAACCTCCTCCTTTTCCGCAGCAACCAGTGATCCGGGTCAACAGCATCAATGTAACAGTATAACTTTAGTACGTCCCCTCGCCCCGACCCGGGCGCGAACCAGGGACCCTCTGCACACATCACATCGACAACAGTCACCCACGAAGCGTCGTTACCCATCGCTCCACAAAAGCCGCGGCCCTTGCAGAGCAAGGGGTAACACTACTAATACGTTTCAGAGCAAGTGACGTAACTGATTGAAACGCTACTAGCGCGTACCCGCTAACTAGCTAGCCATTTCACATCCGTTACATAAAGCCTACAATTGCATCAGCCCTGTGAGTTCTATTGTCTATCAGCTGTTGTCTCTGTATCTGGGTAGAGGACATCTAGTATGGTGTTGGTTTGGCTCCTCAGTGAATTGTCCTGCAAACACAAAAGCTGAGACGGTGCAAATCCAGTTTATGTTATGGCCTAAATCCTACATCATTGAAAATGGAAATGATCTTATTTGTAATTGATGATGATTTAATGTGAAAAAATCTAATATAATGAGAAATTACTCATTTCATTCCTCAAGTTGCATCATTTCATGTAAACTGGTTGTGTAATACATTTGTTATAATTTTTCTCTACTTTGTCCTTGAATCCTCACTCTTTTTTTTGTGGGGGGGGGGGGGGGGGGGGGTGAATCCTCCCTCTTAGGTTGTGACTGCGTGTAACCAGAATCATATGTCATCCGACCCCATTTGTCACTAAGGAAACAGGTGGCTCTTGGCCAGGTAATTTGTAACAGAGCGAGAACCTGTCATAATATCAGATGTCAGAGACAGCATCTTGCCTGATGGAGATAGGGTGTTGGGGAGGTCTTCTTGGTCACCACAGTCAAACTCCAGGGTAAGATTAGATAGCGCTTGTGTCTGTTGAAAGAAATGTTTACAAGTTGTACAACATTTCCATTGAGACTTTTTGAGATTGTTAAAAAAGTGACAATAGTATGAAGGTTATTTAAGTCCATTTAACAGAACAAAGACGAGTCCATTGTAGAGTCCATTGTAGAGTCCGTTGTAGAGACCATTGTAGAGTCTCATCTGATCAATTAAGTTTTCTGCATAGTCAGCAGTTTATCATATTTAGCCTCAAAGAGAGATATGAGAGAGATATTTTTTTATTTATTTAACCTTTATTTAACCAGGTAGGCAAATTGAGAACACGTTCTCATTTACAATTGCGACCTGGCCAAGATAAAGCAAAGCAGTTCGACACATACAACAACACATAGTTACACATGGAGTAAAACAAACATATAGTCAATAATACAGTGAAAAAAAAATAAGTCTATATACAATGTGAGCAAGTGAGGTGAGAGAGATATGTTATGCATGAAGGATGTGTGACTCATTTGTAGAGTGGTTTACAGGCAACTGGCCCTCTGAACCCACCTGTAAATGATGCACCAGTCCTGGGATGGTCTCTGTCTGTTTGTTCTGGTCTCTGAACACGTAGGGCCTCTATGAGTGCTGAATAGTCCTAATTCACTCTGTTGTAGAGCCTCTATGAGGGCTGAATAGAGTCCTCATTCACTCTGTTGTAGAGCCTCTATGAGGGCTGAATAGAGTCCTAATTCACTCTGTTGTAGAGCCTCTATGAGGGCTGAATAGAGTCCTCCATCACTCTATTGTAGAGCCTCTCTGAGGGCTGAATAGAGTCCTCATTCACTCTGTTGTAGAGCCTCTGTGAGAGCTGAATAGAGTCCTCCATCACTCTGTAGAGCCTCTATGAGGGCTGAATAGAGTCCTCATTCACTCTGTTGTAGAGCCTCTCTGAGGGCTGAATAGAGTCCTCCATCCCCATGTTGATCACCTTCTAAGCAGAGGACCTACCCAGTGAGGACTCGGGCCTGGAGAAGATTCGGGGCCTGGAGAAGATGGGTGACTGGCTGAAGGGTCTCACCGGACCGCTGGTACTCTTTGAGATTTTCACCTTGGGGGCACCTTGGAGAAGTCAGGGAGCAGGTAGTGGACTTCAAATCAAAATCTAATTTTATTTGTCACTTACAGTGAAATGCTTACTTACAAGCCCTAACTAACAATGCAGTAATTTTTGCGATGTGTGGGCGTGAGTGATGTGAGTATAATGGTAGGTTTGTGTGTGAGCAGTGCTTGACAGGGGCAGGAGCTCACCGGAGCTGAGTACCGGCACCTCAAATGTTCTACTGCTTGAGTTCCTGCACCTCTTACAGAATATTGGCTTAAACTATAGCAGTCAGTAGTTCCTGCACCTAAATATAAACAGTACCGTCACACAAAATGAGCACCAGCACCTATTTCAGTCCAAGTCAAGCACTCTGTGTGTGTGTGTGTGTGTGTGTGTGTCTGTGTGTGTGTGGCCTCGCCTACAGCATGTAGGTGTGTGTATGAGTGATGTGTGTACGAGTGGTGTGTGTATAAGTGGTGTGAGAGACTTGATAAACTTGCTCTTCAGCATAACGAGCATTTGAAGATCCAGTGTTAGAAGTTCAAAAGCATGACAGACTAAGCTGTATGCAGTCGGTATAAGTGCAATTCTATTAGAATAACTAAACTGATAAAATAAAGGTTAAATTAAATAAAACAAATCTCTATCCTGCTGAGAAGTCTGTGCAACCTCTCAAAACAATCAACCCCAAGACTTGCTGGCAAGTTATCAGCATATACCTGTTGTACCCAATGAAACTCTCCTGACCTGGCCCCAATCTCATCTATTTAGAATGTGTTATATGCTACACAGCAATGTTTCTTATGGGATCTTCAAGTTCTGACATAACCCACCAGTTACGTCTGCAACATTGTTTCAAGATCTAAAGCAGTCGAATGTATGTGGCTTCATCAATAATGTACATTGTATCACGTCTGAACTTGACGTGCGAGGGGAGGAGTTAGATCGCTTCAGTAAACTCCTGAATCCTTCTCAAAAAGTATGGGGGAGCAGCGAGCTCACTTCACTCTCATCCTTCCCTGCTGCTGACAAACGCCGAGCTTTTGAAAGCACCTGTGTGTTTTGGCCAACTTCTCAATTTATGCAAACAATACTAACTTAGCCTGTCAGTTTGCTAGCAGCTATCTACATTTTATTAACAGCTAGCTACTGCCTAAGGTTCTGCAACAGTGGCAGTGCAAGTAGACAGGCTCCTACTTTTTCAGGCAGTCAGTTTACTTAGTTTACTTACTGGTTTTCAACCCCCCAAACTGAGATGTTTGCATTAGTAAATGCCATTATTGTCGAGAATGACTCTTTGTTTTATTCTTCTGATTATTGCATATTTTGCTGACACACTTGACACCTTGAAGCTGCATGAGGATAACTTGATTTACTCACTCATCCCATAGTTGAAATTCATTATTGAAATCTCATTGGTCCAGAGACTGGTATTATGGGCGTGGTTATCTTTGAACCTGTTCCGCTGATTGGCTACTGGACTAACAAAACAGAGTCGACTCATCGAAGTTTGTGAAAAGTTTCTTGCTAGTTATGTTAGGAAAGTGCCGAATTTATAAGCACATATGGCAATAAATATAACGTTTTATTATGAAGTTGTAGAATAAAACTGAAATTGTATTTACCGTCCGAGTCGAAGTATCGAAACGGGGAATAAAACGCATTGTTCGAACTGGACCGCCTAACGTAAGTGGACTAGCTGACGTTAGCCAGCTGAGCTAACGTTAGCTACGGTTACAGGTTGTAAAGGTTCTCTGGTTGTGTACCCATAGCATAGCCCTCTAGCTATAAGCTAAATAAATAGCTATATTGTTGTGGTTGTAGCTTGCACATTTGTTAGAACTGGCTTGTTGGCTACCTAGTTAGTTTTCTCAGTTGATTTGCTGATCAAATCTCTCAGTTCACTATTTGGGGAACGCCTTAGCTGTATTCGTCAAAATAAATATAATTTGTTAAATCAAAGACAGTATGTTATAGGCCTATAGCCATATCTCGTGTATGCACAATATCTACAGTTTACTAATTTAGTTAGTTTGTTACTGTAAAATTGCTGTGTTAAATTGTCCAGTGTATTTTTCTGGGAAATCATGGTATGACTTAATCTCTTCTGGGAAATGAATAAGGGAACTAGGCAACAAAATGTGAAAGAAAACAGTAGGACATTCAACTATTGATAGTAATCTATATCACGTGTATCTTAAAATCTTCGGGCTTCTCAGAGTCCCAATCCCGCTTGCTCGCCAATCTCCACACTGAATCATTTCAGGTGAGGGGTGCCTCTTTCTAGATCGGTCCCCTCTGTTTTGATGGTGATTTTCTGGCTGCATTACTGCTCTCATGCATTATTATGCTTTGGTGTTTCCGGGTTTGCTTGGTTAATGAGAGGCTGTGGACTGGTTAATGAGAGGCTGTGGACACAGAGTGAATAGACCACCCTGTGAGCACATTAAAGATGAGCTAATGATAACAGTTCTGTGTGTGTGATGTGGGAGCCAGCCTCCTGTCAAGCTGTTCTTTCAAATGACTGCTTTTGTTGCCACAGCTGCACTGTAGTCCTATATCACTTGTCCTATTAACCACTACGTCATAGTCGCAGACGGACAGCTTTGTCACCGGCTCAGACACATACAGTTGAAGTCGGCAGTTTACATACACCTTAGCCAAATAGGAGCAGACTCCTTTCTGAGAATGTAGGCTCCTCCTTTACGCCGGTGAAAAGAATCTGGGAAAAGGATCTCTGTCTATCAGTGATGAGTTTTGGGCGGATGTTTGCGACAAGGTACAGTTGAAGTCGGAAGTTTACATACACCTTAGCCAAATACATTTAAACTCAGTTTTTCACAATTCCTGACATTTAATCCTAGTAAAAATTCCCTGTTTTAGGTCAATTAGGATCACCACTTTATTTTAAGAATGTGAAATGTCAGAATGATAGAGAATGATTTCTTTCAGATTTGATTTCTTTCATCACGTTCCCAGTTGGTCAGAAGTTTACATACACTCAATTAGTATTTGGTAGCATTGCCTTTAAATTGTGTAACTTGGGTCAAACGTTCCGGGTAGCCTTCCACAAGCTTCCCACAATAAGTTGGGTGAATTTTGTCCCATTCCTCCTGACAGAGCTAGTGTAACTGAGTCAGGTTTGTATGCCTCCTTGCTCGCACATGCTTTTTCAGTTCTGCCCACACATTTTCTATGGGATTGAGGTCAAGGCTTTGTGATGGTGACTCCAATACCTTGACTTTGTTGTCCTTAAGCCATTTTGCCACAACTTTGAAGGATGCTTGGAGTCATTGTCCATTTTGCAACCAAGCTTTAACTTCCTGACTGATGTCCTGAGATGTTGCTTCAATATATCCACATAATTTCCCTCCCTCAAGATGCCATCTATTTTGTGAAGTGCACCAGTCCCTCCTGCAGCAAAGCACCCCCACAACATGATGCTGCCACCCCTGTGCTTCACGGTTGGGATGGTGTTCCTTAGCTTGCAAGCCTCCCCCTTTTTCCTCCAAACATAACGATGGTCATTATGGCCAAATAGTTCTGTTTTTGTTTCATCAGACCAGAGGACATTTCTCCAAAAAGTACAATCTTTGTCCCCATGTGCAGTTGCAAACCGTAGTCTGGCTTTTTTATGGCGGTTTTGGAGCAGTGGCTTCTTCCCTCCTCAGCGGCCTTTCAGGTTATGTCGATATAGGACTTGTTTTACTGTGGATATAGATACTTTTGTTCCGGTTTTCTCCAGCATCTTCACAAGGTCCTTTGCTGTTCTGATTTGCACTTTTCGCACCAAAGTACGTTCATCTCTAGGAGACAGAACGCGAGTCCTTCCTGAGTGGTATGATGGCTATGTGGTCCCATGGACCATGTGGTCATATGTATATACCGTACTCTATACCATCTACTGCATCTTGCCATGCCGTTCTGTACCACCACTCATTCATATATCTTTATGTACATATTCTTTATCCCTTTACACTTGTGTGTGTGTATAAGGTAGTAGTTGTGGAATTGTTAGGTTAGATTACTTGTTGGTTATTACTGCATTGTCGGAACTAGAAGCACAAGCATTTCGCTACACTCGCATTAACATCTGCTAACCATGTGTATGTGACTAATAAAATTTGATTTGATTTGATTTGGTGTTTATACTTGCGTACTATTGTATGTACAAATGAACGTGGTACCTTCAGGCATTTGGAAATTGTTCCCAAGGATGAACCAGACTTGTGAAGGTCTACAATTTTTATTCTGATGTCTTGACTGATTTCTTTTGATTTTCCCATGATGTCAAGCAAAGAGGCACTGAGTTTGAAGGTAGGCCTTGAAATACATCCACAGGTAAACCTCCAATTGACTGAAATGATGTCAATTATCCTATCAGAAGCTTCTAAAGCCATGACATCATTTTCTGGATTTTCCAAGCTGTGTAAAGGCACAGTCAACTTAGTGTATGTAAACTTCTGACCCACTGGAATTGTGATACAGTGAATTATCAGTGAAATAATCTGTTTGTAAACAATTTTTGGATTTTTTTGTTGTCATGCACGAAGTAGATCTCTTAACTTCTCTGCGCTACGGATCCCTTTAGCGGGATCATTTTCCTAAGCAACCGCTGAATTGCAGGGCGCAAAATATTACTAACAATATTTATAATCATGCAATCACAAGTGAAATATACCAAAACACAGCTTAGCTTGTTGTTAATCCACCTATCGTGTCAGATTTTGAAAATATGCTTTGCAGCGAAAGCAATCCAAGTTTTTGTGAGTGTATCAATCAATGCTCCAACAGCTAGCCCCAAATTAGCATGGTCACGAAAGTCAGAAAAGCAATAAAATTAATCGCTTACCTTTGATAATCTTCGGATGTTTGCACTCACGAGACTCCCAGTTACACAACAAATGTTATTTTTGTTCGATAAATATTACTTTTATAACAAAAAAACGCCATTTGGGTTGCGCGTTATGATCAGAAAACCAAAGCCTCGTTCCGTTCGACGAAAATTCCAAAAAGTATCCGTAATGTTCGTAGAAACATGCCAAATGTTTTTTATAATCAATCCTCAGGTTGTTTTTAACAAACATAATCGATAATATTTCAACCGGACCGTAACCTATTCAATTAAAGAGAGAAAGAAAATGGAGAGCTACCCCTCTCGAGCGCAGGAACTATTCAGAGGACACCTGACTAGTTTTGAAAATTCTCGCTCATTTTTCAAAATAAAAGCCTGAAACTGTCTAAAGCCTGGTCACAGCCTGAGGAAGCCATTGGAAAAGGAATCTGGTTGATACCCCTTTTAAATGGAAGAAAGACGGGCCAGGAAACACAGATAAAATCACTTCCCGGGTTAGATTTTCTCAGGTTTTCGCCTGCAGAATCAGTTTTGTTATACTCACAGACAATATTTTGACAGTTTTGGAAACTTTGGAGTGTTTTCTATCCTAATCTGTAAATTATATGCATATTCTACGATCTGGACCTGAGAAATAGTCCGTTTACCTTGGGAACGTTATTTAAAAAAATATATTAATAATCTGACCTATAGCGTCAAGATTAACCGACTTGCCAAAACTATATTTTGTTAACCTTTTACGGCTAGGGGTTCCGCTAGCGGAACGTTTCGACAACATTCGGTGAAATGGCAGAGCGCGAAATTCAAAAATAATTATTAGAAATATTTAACTTTCATACATTCACAAGTGCAATACACCAAATTAAAGCTTAACTTCTTGTTAATCTAGCCACCGTGTCAGATTTCAAAAAGGCTTTACGGCGATAGCAAACCATGCTATTATCTGAGGACAGTACCCCATCAAACAAACACATGACAATCATAATTCAACCCGCCAGGCGTGACACAAAACTCGGAAATAACGATATAATTCATGCCTTACCTTTGAAGATCTTCTTCTGTTGGCACTCCAATATGTCCCATAAACATCATAAATGGTCCTTTTGTTTGATAAATTCCGTCGTTATATCTCCAAAATGTCCATTTATTTGGCGCGTTTGATTAAAAAAAACACCGGCTCCAACTCGCGCAACATGACTACAAAATATCTATTGAGTTACCTGTAATCTTGATCCAAACATTTCAAACAACTTTCCTAATACAACTTTAGGTATTTTTTAACGTAAATAATCGATCGAATTTAAGACGGGATAAACTGTGTTCAATACCGGACGAAAACAAAGTGGAGCGAGCTTTCAGGTCGTGTGCCCCAACCACAACAGTACACTAGACTCGACCCTCGTTCTGAACAGCTATACTTCTTCATTACTCAAAAGAAAAACATCAACCAATTTCTAAAGCCTGTTGACATCCAGTGGAAGCAATAGGAACTGCAAGCAAGTGCCTTAGTTTTCTATGTGGATCTAGATTTCTAATTGAAAACAGTCACCTCCAAAAAAGAAATTTCCTGGATGGTTTTTCCTCAGGTTTTCGCCTGCCATTTCAGTTCTGTTATACTCAGACATTATTTTAACAGTTTTAGAAACTTTGGAGTGTTTTCTATCCAAATCTACTAATTATATGCATATCCTAGCTTCTGGGCCTGAGTAGCAGGCAGTTTACTTCGGGCACGCTTTTCTTTGAAAATTCCGAATGCTGCCCCCTATCCTAAAAAAGGTAACAAGAAATTTGTGGGGTGGTTGAAAAACCAGTTTTAATGACTTCAACCTAAGTGTATGTAAACTTCTAACTTCAGCTGTACATTACACACCCATTTGGTGCACAATACTAGAAAGGTTTCAGTTCACACACTGGCAGCTGTTGATTGCTAATTATAAACATATGTACAGGAATGTATGGCACAGACTCCTCACGCACAAACAAAAGCAGGCTTAACCTCTCTAGGTGGTGTGGGACGCTACCGTCCCACCTGGCCAACATCCAGTGAAATTGCAGAGAGCGAAATTCAAAAATACTCAATTCAAATATTTAACAATCTTGATATGTGTTATACATCAAAATAAAGCTTAACTTCTTTGTTAATCCAGCCGCCATGTCAGATTTCAAAAAGGCTTTACAGCGAAAGCAAACCATGCGATTATCTGAGGACAGCGCTCGGCACACAAAACATTACGTACAGTTACCAGCCAAGTAGATTAGCTTTTTACATGGCACATATTGCACTTTTGGCACATATTGCACTTTTACTTTCTTCCTTTTACTTTCTTCCTAAACACTGTGTTTTTGCATGTGTTTTTGCATTATTTAAACCAAATTGAACATGTTTCATTATTTATTGGAGATTAGTCACGAAAGTCAGAAATAGCAATAAAATTTATCACTTACCTTTGTTGATCTTCGTATGGTTGCACTCACAAGAGTCTATGTTACACAATAAATGTTTTGTTAGATAAAGTCCCTCTTTATATCCAAAAACCTCCATTTTGTTGGCGCGTTTTGTTCAGTAATCCAATGGCTCAAATGCGATCACAAGAGGCAGACGAAAATTCCAAATAGTATCCGTAAAGTTCGTAGAAACATGTCAAACAATGTTTAGCCTAAATAATCGATAATATTTCAACCGGACAAAAGCTTCGTCAATATAAAAAGAAAACAAGAAAGGCGTGCTCTCGGTCGTGCGCAGTAACCAGCTCTGAGGACATCACAGGGTCCACTCACTCAATGTTGTCATTATCCCTCATTTTTCAGAATAAAAGCCTGAAACAATGTCTAAAGACTGTTCACAACTAGTGGAAGCCATAGGGAACGGAATCTGGGTCCTATCCCTTTAAATGGTGGATAGGCTTTCATTGGAAAAACAGCCATTTCAAGGTAATGGCACTAACTGGATGGATTTTCCTCAGGTTTTAGCCTGCCATTTCAATTCTGTTATATTCACAGACATTATTTTAACAGTTTTAGAAACTTTGGAGTGTTTTCTATCCAAATCTATATGCATATCCTAGCTTCTGGGCCTGAGTAGCAGGCAGTTTACTTTGGGCATTCTTTTCATCCGGAAGTGAAAATAGTGCCCCCAACCCTAGTGAGGTTAAAGACTTCACACAGACTTACATGGCAGCAAAACAGCAGAGCAGATGGCCTAGTGATAACCAGTGTTTTGGTTACAATTCTGCTCATTGGCGTGGACGGACGGCTGCTGGCCCGGGCCCAGCATTTAGGTCATCCACAAAGTGAGCTCTCAAACACACTTTGTGACGTCATCATGTTGTAACTGCAGTGAAATGTCCCATTGGATCTATTACTGTTAGAGGTGGCTCAGATTCTATTTTAACTTAACATAATACATAAATAAAATCAATTTAGTCTCAAATAAATAATGAAACATGTTCAATTTGGTTTAAATAATGCAAAAACACAGTGTTTAGGAAGAAAGTAAAAGTGCAATATGTGCCATGTAAAAAGCTATATGTGCCATGTAAAAAAGCTAACATTTAAGTTCCTTGCTCAGAACATGAGAACATATGAAAGCTGGTGGTTCCTTTTAACATGAGTCTTCAATATTCCCAGTTAAGAAGTTTTAGGTTGTAGTTATTATAGGACTATTTCTCTCTATACCATTTGTATTTCATATACCTTTGACTATTGGATGTTCTTATAGGCACTATAGTATTGCCAGTCTAATCTCGGGAGTTGATAGGCTTCAAGTCATAAACAGCACTGTGCTTCAAGCATTGCAAAGTGCTGCTGGTAAACGCAGTAAAGTGCTGCTTGAATGAATGCTTACGAGCCTGCTGCTGCCTACCACTGCTCAGTCAGACTGCTCTATCAAATCATAAACTTAATTATAATATAATTAACACACAGAAATACGAGCCTTTGGTCGTTTATATGGTCAAATCCGGAAACGATCATTTTGAAAACAAAATGTTTATTCTTTCAGTGAAATACGGAACCGTTCCGTATTTTATCGAACGGATGGCAACCCCTAAGTCTAAATAATGCTGTTACATTGCACAACCTTCAATGTTATGTCATAATTTTGTAAAATTCTGGCAAATAAATTATGGTCTTTGTTAGGAAGAAATGGTCTTCACACAGTTTGCAACGAGCCAGGTGGCCCAAACTGCTGCATATACACTGACGCGAATGCGCTTTTGTTAAATCATCACCAGTTTGGCGAAGTAGGCTGTGAATTGATGATAATTTAACAGGCACCGCATTGATTATATGCAATGCAGGACAAGCTAGTTAAACTAGTAATATCATCAACCATGTGTAGTTAACTAGTGATTATGTTAAGATAGTTTTTTTATAAGATAAGTTTAATGCTAGCTAGCAACTTACCTTGGCTCCTTGCTGCACACACGTAACAGGTGGTCAGCCTGCCACGCAGTCTCCTCGTGGATTGCAATGTAAAAGGCCATAATCGGCGTCCAAAAATACAGATTGTTATGAAACTTGAAATCGGCTCAAATTAATCGGCCATGCCGATTTATCGGTCGACCTCTAATACAATCACCTTTCGGCGAAATTCGCCATTTTGAATCGAAAAAAGGTGACTCGTGTAGATCCAATGAGAAAAGTGAGGGGGGGGCTTTGGATCACTACTGGCTGTATGCGACCGAGTGATGCGTGTTTGGAGCAATACTGGCTGTATCCAAGGCTCAGCCAATCGGCCACATAACAGAATGCAGCACGCAACTGAAGAGAGAAGAGACACCAATGTGCTAGTTGTAGCATCAGCGCGTGCTGAAAGAGAGTGGAATGAAAGTTTACCAGCTACAGCAGCGCATCCCCTGAACGATAACGAAGAGGTAGGTGAGAAGCCTGACCACGGAGACGGGGGTGAGAAGTTGATGAAGCCTACTTCATGAGCTGTAACTGAAAAACAACTGGCATTTGGAAAGTTTGAGGTGAGGGAGAAAGTGTGGTGGAACAAGTATTGTTAAGTATCTTGCTACAGTAGTTGGGTGTCGAATTCTCCGTTAGCTGGCCAGAGAAATGTTGTGCGACAATATCCAACTTAACTGATCAAATAATTGAGTTTATGGTGTGAAAATTAGCTGGCTAATGAGGTCAGACAGCTAATGTTAGCTAGCTAACGTTACAACATCAGATGAGCTAACGTTAGTAACCTAACCATTCGCTATAGTATTAACTGGTGTACGACTCCTTGCTGTTCCTCAAGTTATAACGCATTAGTTGCTTACTGGATCCTGGCAATCTGTGTAAAATGTTAACAAACTAACTAGAGTATCTGTGAAGTAATGTTTTCCCTCTACAGTATGTGGTTAATTTTCAGAATGAGAGAATTAGGTGAAAATGTGGCGTTGCTTGTTAACTTCTTTGATATAGGGGGCAGCATTGTCACTTTTGGATGAATTGCGTGCCCATAGTGAACTGCCTCCTACTCTGTCCCAGATGCTAATATATGCATATTATTATTACTATTGGATAGAAAACACTGAAGTTTCTAAAACTATTTGAATGATGTCTGTGAGTATAACAGAACTCATATGGCAGGCAAAAACCTGAGAAAAAATCCAAACAGGAAGTGAAAATTCTGAGAGTGGTTGTTGTTAAAGTCATCGCCTATTCAATTCCCTGTAATATATGGATCTGTTTGCACTTCATACGCCTTCCACTAGATGTCAATAGTCAGTAGAACGTGGAATGAAGCTTATGCTGTGTTGTGGGACCGGATGGGAGGGGAATGAGTCAGTGGTCTGGCAGATTGCCAGTTCTTGGTAACGCGCTTTCCTCATGTTGTCGCCTTGAGTTCCATTACTTATACAGACATGAAAGAATGCTTCGGTTGGAACGTTATTGAATATAAATGATAACAACATCCTGAAGCTTGATTCTCTACTAAGTTTGACCAGTTTATTTGACCTGGAATATAACTTTTTGAAGTTTTCGTCCAACGTTTGCCTGCATCTGCGCGAACATTTGGACACGTGTACTACACATGCTAGCAAAATTAGCTAATTGGACATAAGTAATGGACATTATCGAACAAAACAACTATTTATTGTGGAACTAGGATTATTAGGGAATATTTATGATGTAATTTCGTATTTCTGTTGACTCCAACATGGCGGAGAAATGTTGTTAAATCTGAGCGCCGTCTCAGATTATTGCATGGTGTGCTTTTTACGTAAAGTTTTTTTTAAATCTGACACAGCGGTTGCATTAAGAACAAGTGTATCTTTAATTATATGTAAAACATGTATCTTTCATCAAAGTTTATGATGAGAATTTCTGTTATTTGACGTGGCTCTCTGTAATTACTCCAGATATTTTTGAGGCATTTCTGAACATGGCGCCAATGTAAACCGAGATTTGTGGATATAAATATGCACATTATCAAACAAAACAAATGTATTGTGTAACATGTCATATGAGTGTCATCTGATGATGTTCAAAGGTTAGTGATTAATTTTATCTCTATTTCTGGTTTTTGTTACTACTATCTTTTGCTGGGAAAATGGCTGTGTTTTTCTGTGGCTATGTACTGAGCTAACATAATTGTTTGGTGTGCTTTCCCCGTAAATCCTTTTTGAAATCAGACATGTTGGCTGGATTCACAACATGTGTAGCTTTAATTTGGTGTCTTTCATGTGTGATTTCATGAAAGATTGATTTTTATAGTAATATATTTGAATTTGGCGCGCTAAATTTTTTCTGGATTTTGGCCAAGTGGGACGCTACCGTCCCACCTATCCTAGAGAAGTTAAACAAGTGGATTCAGGGCTCAAGTGTAGCTGGAGCTGGCTTAACCCTTGTGTTGTCTTAACCTCTCTGGGATATGTTTCCAAGGGAAACATACCTCTCTGGGATATCCTTAACTTATCCTAGATAAGTTAAGGGTAAAAAATTACCCGACACAATGTTTAACAGCAGAGAACCGCCTAAATTATATTTTTTCAACTTGAAATTTGACGACTTCCTAGAGTGACCTCAACATTTAGAAAAAGTGAAACATCACCTTTGTTCATATTTCCATGAAAGCTGTACACCACCAGGGTACAAAGCGTACAACTAATTTTTGGCCCGGCAGTTATGAGAAATTGAGATTGTGTGCTACTGATTGAACTCAGCCAGCAGCTCCTGAAGAGGAAGATCACCATGGTTGGCACAGTTAGAAAGAACAAGCCTGAGCTCCCCCCTGCACTCCTCGCAACAAGGGGGAGGAGGCCTTCTCATCAAAGTTTGCCTTCACCCCCACCACCACTCTAGTTTCTTACCTCCCAAAGAGGAACAAGAATGTGGTCCTCCTGAGCACACTGCACAGAACAGCTGAGATCAGTGATCATGAGGACAGGAAGCCAGCCATCATCCTGGACTACAACGACAACAAAGGAGGCGTGGTCAACCTGGACAAGGTGATTGGAACTTACAGCTGCAGGAGGATGACTGCCCGCTGGCCCCTGGTCATTTTCCATAACATCATTGAAGTGTCCTCATACAATGTCTTCGTGATATGGAACAAGATCAACCCTACCTTGGATGCCTGATAAGCGGAACAAGCGGAGGGTGTTCCTGGAGCAGCTGGGAAAGGCACACATTCAAAGAAGGGAGCGCCTCCTTCGCACAGCAGTCTCTGCAGCACTTGTGAAAGCTGTTCAGGGGGCTGAATCTTGCCCTGATCCATCTGAGGCTGCAGCTGGGGCAGGCAAGAGGAGGAGATGCCAATTCTGCCTCCCAAAGAAGGACTGGAAAACATACTATGTGCTGCACATGTGAGAAATACATCTGCAAAGTCCATGCACACACACTTGCAACTCTAATTTAGAGTTGATTGATTTTTCACATTTTTGTTTTGTGTCTATCTTATTTGTTTATACACCTTGTGGGTGGGGGCTATGGTTCAAAAAAATGGGAGAAGACTAGTATTTTGTAGTTGAATTCCTCATTGTATATAAGAATATATCATTATGTTGCCAAAAAACGGTTGTTTCCCTTCAATAAAATGCATTCAAAACTACTCTGCACATTTCTGCTATTTTCTTAGGCTATACAAGTGCTATCTCTTGCAAAACATTTAGTAATAATAAACCTCTACTTTAGTAAAGAAAACAATTGACAGGTGTGTTGTAATAAAAACTAGTGTTGTCCACTGATTTAAATGCAGTCTTTCTGCATTGTGAAGAGGGAAAACCAAGATATTCAAAGTTTGATGAATGACAGGTTGTTTCTAAATGCAAAATAGATTTTGGGTTTAAAATTCTATTAAGCTGCTTTATTTGAGGGGTTTAGTGAATGCGGGTCATTTTTTACCCTTAGGACAAGGAGTATACAGAATGTTAAGACTATATACAAGGGTTAAGCTGGAAGCCACTAGAGTTGAAACACCACACATTTTCCCTCTTTCTCACTTTTTCAATACAGTGGATAAAAAGGGCTATGCCAGGTGTACTCTCTGCCTGAAAGAGATCAATTATACCAACAAAGGGTATGGTATCATGCTGTATTCACAACGCAACAAGCAGCTCGACAAAGAGGTCTGTGGTGAACCATCCCCAGGTTGAAAGTAGATTACTCCTGGATTAGAAAAGTGATGATTCACAACAACCAAGTCTTTGAATAATCTTTGTGAATGTCATTTAGTTACAGGCTTGCGATACTACCTACCATCAGAATATGCCTCTTTCTATTATCCACCAATGAATATTAATATGCACCTGCAGCATACATTTGAATACCGCTTACTGTTTTTTTATATTTGTAATAATTGTGCTCTTGACACTTAGCTGGTAGTGTAATTTGGTTTCAGGAATAACCTGTTAATTAGGCTTACTCCTCACTACTAAAACGTGACCTGTTAATTAGGCCTACTCCTTCCTACTAAAACGTGACCTGTTAATTAGGCCTACTCCTTCCTACTAAAACGTGACCTGTTAATTAGGCCTACTCCTCACTACTAAAACGTGACCTGTTAATTAGGCCTACTCCTCACTACTAAAACGTGACCTGTTAATTAGGCCTACTCCTTCCTACTAAAACGTGACCTGTTAATTAGGCCTACTCCTTCCTACTAAAACGTGACCTGTTAATTAGGCCTACTCCTCACTACTAAAACGTGACCTGTTAATTAGGCCTACTCCTCACTACTAAAACGTGACCTGTTAATTAGGCCTACTCCTTCCTACTAAAACGTGACCTGTTAATTAGGCCTACTCCTTCCTACTAAAACGTGACCTGTTAATTAGGCCTACTCCTCACTACTAAAACGTGACCTGTTAATTAGGCCTACTCCTTCCTACTAAAACGTGACCTGTTAATTAGGCCTACTCCTTCCTACTAAAACGTGACCTGTTAATTAGGCCTACTCCTTCCTACTAAAACGTGACCTGTTAATTAGGCCTACTCCTTCCTACTAAAACGTGCGTCTGGAAAGAGGCGGCCTACTTTATCATGTGGGAAGGAGGCAGCGTTTGGCCTTGCGCTGGTGGCGCTCCATCTACGACTACTAGGCTTTCTTATCACTGTACTAACAATGGATTTTCCACGCAGTCGTAACTGTGCAGGTCTTTTTTCAAACTTATTTCGTCAGCCAGGCTACTTTACCTACTTCTTGCTAAATAATAAAAGTGTAATCAATTTGCAATTATAATTATCTTTGCTATGGTGGATACATGTTCTCTTGTCTACCAATGATTTGCATACAGTATATTACATGTATCTCTGGTGATTGGGAAAAATCCTCTCCTGTTTGTCTGCTTGCCTAGGCTAGCTGTATCTTCACACTTAAGTAGACCCTGAGCACTGATGATTGAGTCATTGATTGACAGCTTGCGTGTGGTGAGGGGTGAACATATCCACTCCTGTCCTGCCCTGCGTGTGCACGCTGTTTAGTGGGTGTTGCCATGTTGTCGCGTGGCCAGAATGAAGCTTCACACACAGCATCTTGTGTTCTCTTCACAGAAGGCTGCCGAGGAGAGCTGTGGTGGCACTGACAAGGCAAGCCAAACTCAAACAGTAGGAGAAATGCAGCCTCGTGGACTGACGGGCAACTCTGTCTGAGGATCTCTGTCTGGGGCTGTGGTCATGTCTCTAGACAGACTAACAGTCGAAGGACAAACAACCTTACAAAAAAAGGGAATATTAGGATTTTCCAACAATTCTTGTTGCGAAGGTTCAGACCACTTCTAGGTCCATCAGATGTTTTTTGACTTAGTTTTTTCATTATCACAATTTTTCGGATTAACTGGGATCGTCCCACTTACGATCTTAAATGGATTCCGTTGGCTCTTTGGTTAGCATTCAAGATGAGGACCAGTCCTATCGTGTCCGATACAGGTAGGCAATACCCTCCTCATACCCCCCCCCCCATTATACTGTCACTGTCTCAATCATTGGTCAACATATTTTGTTTCATGTACGGCCTAGATTGGGTGCTTTAAACTTCCCTTCATTGAAGTGAATGAAGAATTGGAACAAGAATTTAACAACAATGATCATTGTGGGATTTGACACAGTAGACCATGTAGTCTAGATCTCATCCTGATGTCTCAAAAGTCTGCATGTGGGATGAGATCAGGTTTTCCAGAGCTTTCAGGTGTGAATTGGTAGGCTACATTTCTCTTCCATTTTAAGTGGAGTTGTGAGAGGAAGTTCCATGTAAGTGGAGTTGAGACAGAGGGATGGTTGGACTATAGACGGACTAGTTGAGTGGTTCCTGTTCCCATGTTTGTGGCAGACTGACAGGTCACTGACTTTCATAGGTGTCACCAAGCACCTGGCCCAAAGTAAAGGGCACCGGCAGGTGTGACCTGGGGAAAAAACAGCAAAAACTGCTCCAGGCTTCTCAATCAATATTTAACAAGCCTCTCAAACATTCATGATGATTTGCTTTGTATTTCTAGTTTCCAAATTAGATGATTCAACTTCTTTTGAAAGGAGTGGAGGGACATCTGTTTGGTAGAAGGCACCATGGTTGTATGTTCAACCATGTTCATCTCCGCCTATAGGATTTATAGGCATTTTCCTGGTCAACCATTTTTAAAATGCATTTGAGCATTAACGCGGAGGTGACAATTATGGCATATGTTCTCAAACGATTCAATGTTAGTGTTGAAGGTAGGCCTAACTCCTAGTCAAACCTTGTACGTTTTAATTGAATAACTTAAACCTCCCATTAGAGCTGGCACGATAAACTGAAAATGATCGACAACGACCATACTGAGCACTTATCGCAAGTATTTTGTTGATATTGTTCATTAGGATAAGTAGCCTATACTAGAGAAGTGTGAAATGACAAGTTTGCTAATATGGGTGATTGTTAATGGGACAATTGATGGCTACAACCATGAACCAGAAGTAGTAGTTTTAAAGGAAATGTTTGTTATAAACTCTATCGTTCTATTTATGGTTATTACATCAATTCAAGCAAATGATCGCGATATGGATTTTTATCGCTATATCCATTTTGCCCAGTTTTACCTCCTAGCCAGCTGAATCTCAGACAAAGCTCTCTGATGCTGCCCAGCAGCTTTGTAGACAGGGCCTGTATAATCACTGTAGGACCCACTGTAGTAATTCCAGCCAGGTGATGAGGCCAGAGAGAGACAAGTAGATTACCTCATGTAACGCTGACAGTAGATTTTCCCCTTTTATCCTTAGGGTTAGCCTACTTTATTGCAACCGTAGTGTGCGGCATGCAAAGAAATATGGTCGTTGGTGACTTGTGGGAATGGAAGGAGATCTTTTTCAATGTTTTGGTAAAATAATCTCAGTGAGACATTGAAGAGTGTAGGCTACCTCAGCCCTTGTCCGGAATGTGTTTAGCTCTGTTGCACAGGAATCCTCTTTAAACCCAGTGGAAGCTTCTTTAGATGCCACTCAGATGTACCATGTGCTGTTGTAGGAGAAAGAAACCCAGGTATGGTTAAAATAACCACATTAGGTCAAATTCAGTATCTGTCACTGTACAGTACAATCATTTGTCATTTTACCTGCAAGACTGACACCAGCTCATTGTAACATTGTTCAGTCTGTAAACAGTAAAACACAGTAAACAAAACTATAGATGTTTTCCCTTCAGTATCAATGTTATAACCCTTTATAAAGTTTCATAATGCATAAAATGTGTTTTAGTAGGTCAGGTGTAATGTCAGTCAGTATTCTGTGAGAGCTTTCTAAACAGAACACTGGGTGGGTGGGGAGCACTTGATATAAGAGGGGAAACTTGAAGTAAAAAAACATGCATGAATACAGTCATATCTAACAAAGTGATGGGTGTTTTTGCAGGAGAACATGCATGAATACAGTTCATCTCTAACAAAGTGATGGGTGTTTTTGCAGGAGAACATGCATGAATACAGTTCATCTCTAACAAAGTGATGGGTGTTTTTGCAGGAGAAAACATGCATGAATACAGTTCATCTCTAACAAAGTGATGGGTGTTTTTGCAGGAGAAAACATGCATGAATACAGTTCATCTCTAACAAAGTGATGGGTGTTTTTGCAGGAGAAAACATGCATGAATACAGTTCATCTCTAACAAAGTGATGGGTGTTTTTGCAGGAGAAAACATGCATGAATACAGTTCATCTCCTCTAACAAAGTGATGGGCGTTTTTGCAGGAGAAAACATGCATGAATACAGTTCATCTCCTCTAACAAAGTGATGGGTGTTTTTGCAGTAGAAAACATGCATGAATACAGTTCATCTCCTCTAACAAAGTGATGGGCGTTTTTGCAGTAGAAAACATGCATGAATACAGTCATATCTAACAAAGTGATGGGCGCTTTTGCAGTAGAACACACAAGATGGTAAAGAGACTGTGTAACAATTGAAGCCAGGCTTCATGAATATCACTAATCTGCTCCTAATCTGTTAATCCACCTGCCTCTGTGGATGCTCCTCTCTGACCCTGTCTGGGGTTAAAGTGACCGAAACACCCAGAATGTTACAGCACCCTGAGCGTGGCAGATCCAATGTCTTGCTCAATCCCTATTCTACACAGCAGAGAACCATGCCTGTAGACAATACACTTCTGTCTGAATGTTCTGTAAACATTGAGCCCACTGAATAGCCCAGTCCTCAGCGGAGCTGTCTGCCAGATTGCTGCATATTGTACTGTAGTGACCACGTAGAGAGGAAGTCAGCCCTAACCATAACAAACAAACCCTGATAAACCAAGGCTATTGTCCTCAGGACTATGAAGGAAGTAGCCAAACAAACTCCACATTCACAGTCTGATGGCGAGTGAGAGTGATGCTAGTCATACGTTTTTTCTGCTTCTATAATTTGAACATTTAGGCTAATGGGTGGCTTTGGTTTCTGGTTGATTTGAACTGTGGCAACTTTGGGGACGTAATAAACTTGGGTTGTTTTGAAAAAGACTATTTTTCTCCCGTCTGTGCCTACTGAACGCCACCGTGGACCTCTAATCCTATTTTCTACCTAAACCGTTTCTGCTGCCCCCTGTAGGATGGAGGCGTCTTGTCTGGAGCTGGCCCTGGAGGGGGAGCGGCTCTGTAAGGTGGACGACTACAGCGCAGGGGTGTCCTTCTTCGAGGCGGCCATCCAGGTTGGCACTGAGGACCTGCAGGTGCTGAGTGCCATCTATAGCCAGCTGGGCAACGCCTACTTCCACCTGCATGATTACGGCAAGGCCTTGGAGTTCCACCATCATGACCTCACCTTGACCAGGTAGGAACACCCCTATCACCAGGCAGGAAAGACTAAGCCCTTCACCAGGCAGGAAAGACTAGGCCCTTCACCAGGCAGGAAAGACTAAGCCCTTCACCGGGCAGGAAAGACTAAGCCCTTCACCGGGCAGGAAAGACTAAGCCCTTCACCGGGCAGGAAAGACTAGGCCCTTCACCGGGCAGGAAAGACTAGGCCCTTCACCGGGCAGGAAAGACTAGGCCCTTCACCGGGCAGGAAAGAATAGGCCCTTCACCGGGCAGGAAAGAATAGGCCCTTCACCGGGCAGGAAAGAATAGGCCCTTCACCGGGCAGGAAAGAATAGGCCCTTCACCGGGCAGGAAAGAATAGGCCCTTCACCGGGCAGGAAAGAATAGGCCCTTCACCGGGCAGGAAAGAATAGGCCCTTCACCGGGCAGGAAAGAATAGGCCCTTCACCGGGCAGGATAGAATAGGCCCTTCACCGGGCAGGATAGAATAGGCCCTTCACCGGGCAGGATAGAATAGGCCCTTCACCGGGCAGGATAGAGAGTAGGCCCTTCACCGGGCAGGATAGAATAGGCCCTTCACCGGGCAGGATAGAATAGGCCCTTCACCGGGCAGGATAGAATAGGCCCTTCACCGGGCAGGATAGAATAGGCCCTTCACCGGGCAGGATAGAATAGGCCCTTCACCGGGCAGGATAGAATAGGCCCTTCACGCCCTTCACCGGGCAGGATAGAATAGGCCCTTCACGCCCTTCACCGGGCAGGATAGAATAGGCCCTTCACGCCCTTCACCGGGCAGGAAAGAATACGCCCTTCACCGGGCAGGAAAGAATACGACCTTCACCGGGCAGGAAAGAATACGCCCTTCACCAGGGCCGTATTAATAAAGCTTCTCGGAGTAAGACCAGGTCATTGTTCCCTTTATCAGCATGACCTCGCCACATAATTCCGCTGTTTGGACGTAAGCATTTTGCAATTTAAAGTAGATGAGCTTTTCCTTCCCATGATGACATTCTCAGGACCATCAGGGACCAGCAGGGAGAAGCGAAAGCCAGTGGTAATCTAGGCAACACGCTAAAGGTGTTGGGTAGATTTGATGAGGCTTTGGTCTGCTGTCAGAGGCACTTAGACATCGCTGTGGACCTGCACGACAAGGTGAGATTAACTCATTTGCGTTTTTTTCCGGTATTTAAATTCAGTGTTTAATTATTATTATTTTTTACAGTTTTGGAATTGACATTACCTCTGTTCTTCTGTCTCTTCGTTAGGTGGGGCAGGCGAGGGCGCTGTATAACTTTGGGAACGTGTATCATGCCAAAGGCAAGGCCATCTGTTGGAGTGGAGCGGAGCCCGGAGAGTTCCCTGAGGAGGTCATGACTGCACTTAGGAAAGCAGCGGAATACTATGAGTGAGTTAGTGTGTTCATGTGCCTTACATCTAGTACTGTAGAGTAGAAATAAAGGGCATATTGTCATACTATATATATATATACAGTGGGGAGAACAAGTATTTGAATACACTGCCAATTTTGCAGGTTCTCCTACTTACAAAGCATGTAGAGGTCTGTAATTTTTATCATAGGTACACTTCAACTGTGAGAGACGGAATCTAAAACAAAAATCCAGAAAATCACATTGTATGATTTTTAAGTAACTCATTTGCATTTGATTTAATATATATATTATACACACACATTTCAATTAACAGGTATGCTATCACTATTTTACAATGTAGAAAATAGTCAAAATAAAGAAAAACCCTTGAATGAGTTGGTGTCAACTTTTGAATGGTACTGTATTTTTAAACAATGTTTATTTTCAACGGTTTGTCTGTATTGTCAGAGCAAACTTATCCATAGTGAAGGAGCTTGGAGATTGTGCCGCCCAGGGCCGAACATACGGTAACCTTGGCAACACACACTACCTGTTAGGAGACTTCCGGAATGCAGTGGCCTCACATGAACAGGTAATTACAATCGGATCAAAGTTTATAACCTATCATTAAGTTCTGGATTCAATCAAAACTCTACTGCTGTAGCATATAAAACACACACTTACCCTATGGCCAAACAGAATAGTGTGGGTTTACGTACTGTAGTAGAAATACCAGTTAGACTCCCTTCACTGGAAGATGAGCAGTAGTTTGTATACAAAGGAACTCCAGAAACATTACTAAGGCAGTTTTGATTAAGTCCAGCCATTAGCCTTTTGTCAGATATATTTCTGTTTTCAATGGTGCTCTGCAGTTCATTATAATGTCCTGTATAGCTCATTTCAATCCAGAAAGACTGGAGGTAAACATATGACACAATGTAAGACTAGAGTCGCTGGATGTACCGAGACCAAGGTGTTGTAATTGTGTGTGTGTTCGTCCATTTCTTTCCCAGCGCCTCCAGATTGCCAAGGAGTTTGGCGACCGCTCGGCGGAGAGAAGGGCCTACTGCAACCTGGGGAACGCCTATATCTTTCTGGGGGAATTTGAAGTGGCAGCCGAGCATTACAAGTGAGCCAAACCCCCAGCCCAACCATTCATCTTCTCTTAACGAAGTTCACTCCCCCTGAGAAAACAACACTTTCAGTCTGGAGGGTGTAACACTGTTAGAACGCCGTAGGGTTTCAGGAGAGAGATGGCAGCAGCCATGCCTCAAAGGACACAATGTCAAGAGAGCCAGAAAACAGATTAGTTTGTGTGTGTCTGCATGTGTGCATTCATATACTAAACAACATTTCAGGAACAGAGTAGCCTTTGGGGTGTGTGTCACTATGAATGAGAGCCAGTGATCTGTTGTGGTTGTCAGGAGGACTCTGCAGCTGGCCAGACTGCTGAAGGACCGGGCTGTAGAGGCTCAGGCCTGTTACAGTCTGGGAAACACCTACACATTGCTCCAGGACTACGATAGGGCCATAGACTACCACCTCAAACACCTCATCATCGCACAGGACCTCAACGACAGGATCGGTGAGGGCCGGGCGTGTTGGAGTTTAGGGAACGCTCACACAGCCCTGGGGAACCATGACCAAGCCATGCACTTTGCTGAGAAACACCTGGAGATCTCCAAAGAGGTAGACTACATTATCATAAAGTATCATGAGTAGGGCTGTTGCGGTGACCGTATGACCGCCCCCCCGGCAGTCACGAGTCATGAAGGCAGTCAAATTCCATGTGACCGTTTAGTCAAGGTAATTAGGCTTCTCCAAGCTCTGGTGCTGCTGATGGTCATTAGTAGCATACCAAACTTGCTAACTGCCTGGTACTCAGCACTCTATTGTCCCTCTAATTATTCTGACATCAATGCAAAAAAAAAAAAAATCGAATAAAACACTAAATGAGAGTCCATGAGCTCAGGTTGCGCAACATTTCTATAGGCTATGCAATTGGTGAGAAAACAGTAATGGCTTCTATTAAAAAGAGGAGGATTCCATGATTTCTATAGGCTAGGCCTACTATATTTATTTCTCAACTTTCCTAATATTAAGCACATTGCTTCTCTTTACAACAGAAGCCTACCTGGCTTGCATGAAAATGAACTATTTAAGTGCATAGATGACATGTATTTTCTCTCACTGCTCCTGTTTTGAGACTGGTGCATGATAATGGTCCATTCTATATCAAAACAAAATGTCACACATATAAACTCAGCAAAAAAAGAAACATCCCCTTTTCAGGACTCTGTCTTTCAAAGATAATTTGTAAAAATCCAAATAACTTCACAGATCTTAATTGTTAAGGGTTTAAACACTGTTTTCCCATGCTTGTTCAATGAACATGCACCTGTGGAACGGTCATTAAGACACTTAACAGCTTACAGACGGTAGGAAATTAAGGTCACAGTTAAGAAAACTTAGGACACTTAAGAGGCCTTTCTACTGACTCTGAAAAACACTAAAAGAAAGATGCCCGGGGTCCCTGCTCATCTTGCATGAACGTGCCATAGGCATGCTGCAAGGAGGCATGAGGACTGCAGATGTGGCCAGGGCAATAAATTGTGGTCTGCACTGTGAGACGCCTAAGTCGGAGCTACAGAAAGGAACAGCTGATCGTCCTCGCAGTGGCAGACCACGTGTAACAACACCTGCACAGGATCAGTACATCCGAACATCACACCTGCGGGACAGGTACAGGATGGCAACAACAACTGCCCGAGTTACACTAGGAACGCACAATCCCTCCATCAGTGCTCAGACTGTCCGCAATAGGCTGAGAGAGGCTGGACTGAGGGCTTGTGTAAGCCTGTTGTAAGGCAGGTCCTCACAAGACATCACAGTTGCACAAACCTACCATCGCTAGACCAGACAGGACTGGCAAAAAGTGATCTTCACTGACGAGTCGCGGTTTTGTCTCACCAGGGGTGATGGTCGGATTCGCGTTTATTGTCGAAGGAGGGTGGAGGGTCCGTCATGGTCTGGGGCAGTGTGTCACAGCATCATCGGACTGAGCTTGTTGTCATTGCAGGCAATCTCATCGCTGTGTGTTACAGGGAAGACATCCTCCTCCCTCATGTGGTACCCTTCCTGCAGGCTCATCCTGACATGACCCTCCAGCATGACAATGCCACCAGCCATACTGCTTGTTCTGTGTGTGATTTCCTTCAAGACAGGAATGTCAGTGTTCTGCCATGGCCAGCGAAGAACCCGGATCTCAATCCCATTGAGCACGTCTAGGACCTGTTGGATCGGAGGGTGAGGGCTAGGGCCATTCCCCCCAGAAATGTCCGGGAACTTGCAGGTGCCTTGGTGGAAGAGTTGGGTAACATCTCACAGCAAGAACTGGAAAATCTGGTGCAGTCCATTAGGAGGAGATGCACTGTAGTACTTAATGCAGCTGGTGGCCACACCAGATACTGACTGTTACTTTTGATTTTGACCCCCCCCCCCCCCCCCCCTTTGTTCAGGGACACATTATTCCATTTCTGTTAGTCACATGTCTGTGGAACCTGTTCAGTTTATGTCTTAGTTGTTGAATCTTGTTATGGTCATACAAATATTTGCACATGTTAAGTTTGCTGAAAATAAACACAGTTGAGAGTGAGAGGACGTTTCTTTTTTTTGCTGAGTTTATTATTCAATTTGGGATCTATCACATCCCACAACCGTCCCAGACTATGTTTGGAATATTTATTTCTCGCACATTATTGAATAGGTTGACTTTTGTACTATGGGGGATAGTAGATTGACATAGCGCTTTTGTTGTTCGTTAGGCATACATATCTTGTTGGTTGATTAAAGTAAATGTGGACAGTTCTTCCAGTATCTTTTAATATGCACCTCGGAATTGGATAAGGACGTGCGCAGTTGCGTCCCCGATGTGTCTGTCTTCACTTGTAGCCTGTAAGAAGTACCCGATCACGTGATGAAGAGCCATGTGAGTGAGAGGTCCTTCGGAGCGTGCAGCACTCACAGGCTGACCATACCGCTCGCGTTGCAAAATAAATTAAGAAATCTATGTTATTCAATTATTGCACACACACTGCTCGCGCGCGCTAACGAGCGTCTGCATTGCCAAGGGCTAAAATAGAAAACAGTTCTATTTCTGACGCAGATCGCGCAGCAAGTCCCGCCTCTCCCATCTCCTCATTGGTTTATAGAAGCGGGTACCCACGTGCCATCTCTATACCCACGTGGGTGACTGAAAGACAAACAATGTCAGTGTCGGTAATGCATCTAATTTATGAAAGTTGCCAATCGCAATATAAAGTCAAGAGAAGAAAAAGCCTGGAAGGAAGAGAGATGACTAGAAACGATTCGGTTGACCGTTTTATGTGTGGATTAATTGGTGGAGGACCTTGTGCAGTTCAGGTAAAATAACAACTCAATGTTTATCTCAGGACAAATTAGCTAGCAACAGCAAGCTAGCTAAATAGGAGAAATTAGCTAGCAAGTGCAAGCTAACTAGCTAAACTGCCATAAATGTTTAATGCTTTTCGACCTGTCCCCAAATTAATATAATTGGTTCAGAGTTTGTTTTGCTATTTTAACCTGCGTGTCGTGATCGCGTTTGGTGTGGGGGAACAAAATATATTTATTCGCGATGGTGCACGCGCGCAGCTGGTTTGGGTTCCGTGTCAGGGAGAAGGGCACAACGCAGCACTCTGGGCTAAGGGGACAACGGCCACTGGACGCAAAAGGCATGGATCTTTTTGGGGTGCATTACGGCCACAAAGGGGATGCCACCGTGAAATTCAAGGCATTATCAAGTACTTGTCAAATTGTGAATAGGGAACTGGTTCGAATCCCCAAGCTGACTAGGTCAAACATCTGTCAATGTGCCCTTGAGCAAGGCACTTAAACCTAATTGCTCTTGTAAATCACTCGGGATTAGACCTTCTGGTAAATGTAATATGATGCTGAGCGCTTCCTTACCTGTTATAACCCACTAGTATTTTAAGCAATGTCCGCTTCCTTACCTGTTATAACCCACTAGTATTTTAAGCAATGTCCGTATTCCAAGCGGTAGTCTCCAGTAGTCATCTCCAGTAGTTATTTTAGTTATTTTGCTCTGCAGTCCAAATGTTGTTGAGGGGAACACATTTTTATACGATCAATTGTATCGTACCACTACGTCAGAGGGACGCCTCGTTCCATTTCCCGTACAAGGCAACGCCGAGGCGGTTATCTTTCCAGGCTGAAGCCAATCAGCTCGCGTCAGTCAGAGTTCCTTGCATTTGACGCACTCGCGGGATTCCATTGAAGCATGCGTCCACAAATCAACAGAAGTAGCTTACTATAAACACATCGAGAGATAGAAGTTTGTTAAATATATAAAAAACATCACTTAACGCAGAGCAAAACAAAACAGGCTACTTTCGATGACACAAAACAACTTTCAGTCGCTCATTGGCCAACTATCACATGATACATTAAGTTTAACTTTTTACCCAGTGATGTTGTTTTTGCAATCAAAGATGCTAGATATGACAAATAGCCTTCATCACACCTGCTTACCAGGGTTTTTATTATTGGCCTATATGTTTTTGTCATGTCAGTATTTCCTTTCCCTTGACACTTTTTGCTTCTATAGTGACTATATTTTTGGACATAGCATGCTGATAAAGGTACATTTTGTTGTACTAAATGTACTAAAACTTTTTCAAATATTTTTTATATCTCCAATGTGTGTTTTTTAAAAGACCCCCAAACGTGAGAGATATTGTGGTTAAATCGGATTAACCACCAGAGAAAGGGGAAACATTTGGACAAGGTTCCAGAGGGTAATTACAAATGTGGCCAATGTGCTCAATGCAGCTTTACCTACAAATGCAACTCATTTACCCACCCCCGCACAGGACAAAGATTTAAGATCAAGGGCCTGATTACCTGCATGTACACCAATGTTATTTACATGTTGAAATGTCCTTGTGGTCTGTCTTACATAGGGAAAACCCGTAGAAGCCTTAAGACACGGATGAGGTGATACAAAAAATCCGGTTGCTGCTCATTTTGTGCAAGCTGGACGTCCTAATAGTTCCCTGAGATACATTGAAATAGAAATAGTCAAGATGTCACGCAGGGGAGGGGACATTGAGAGGAAACTTCTTCAAAAGGAAATCTTTCTGGATCAACAGGCTCAACACACTGTCTCTTGGCCTTAACGAGGAGTTTGACTTGAAACTGTTTTTAAAGTTTCAATATGTCTAAATTGTGTTTTTTTAATCCTAACTGAATATTGTATGTATATTACTGTAAATATTGATCACATTCCCTGTGTATGATCATATATTTTCATACATTGAATGTTAAAATTGTGAAACTATGTTATACATTTGTTTACCTCCTGTTTCAGGAAGTGATGTCACTGAGTACTGTAAGTCGCTCTGGATAAGAGCGTCTGCTAAATGACTTAAATGTTAAATGTTAAATGTGAATGAGAGACTGATGAAGTGTGTACAGCCTGCACAAAACAAAGCAGAGCTCATGCCTTTCAAGTTACTTTTTTCAAGTCATCATTAGTCTCATCATGCAGTCTTAGAATGTATTAAAAATCTAAACGTATAGCCCATTGTTTGTAGAACAACTAAAGTTACATTAATAACTCTATATTAAGCATATAGGAGTACCTATTTCTTTGTTAACCGCTCAACACAGGTTACCAAATGTGCGCACTTCCTCAAATCGTTTGGAGAAAATACACTTTCAATTTTAAAAAAGAAAGTAGGACCCAGCCACTCTTCATATAATTATCACTGCATGGCCTTCGTCAGAGTACAAAGAAATGATAATACAATGTCCTCTTAAGCAGCTTTTTCCAATCATCCCTGATTTGAAGAGGGAGTGGTTACAGCATTCATTGGACAACACCTAGTATGCAATACTATACACATTTAAAAAGTGAAATACTGTAGATATGTTATCAAAAATGTAACTCCAAGCTAGAAGCACCAGAACCCCTAGAAAGGTAGTTCAACCTTGAATAGGAGAGCCATCTATTCCATAGTACCCTAAAACACCTAGTGGACATTTCTCTCTATTGCCCTGAGCTATGTTTTGGACTTGTTGTTGTCTGTGTTTGCTGTGTTCTAGTGTACTATGGAATAGATGGCTTTCCTCTTCTTGGTACTTTGCCCATATTTAATGTTAGAACTTCTTTCTAGGTGTTCTAGCTTTTTTGATTAGACATTAAAAAGTGAAATACTGTAGATATGTTTAGTATTGCTTACTCTGTGTTGTCCAATGCATTTTGTAACCACTCCATCTTCAAATCAGGGCTGATTGGAAAAAGCTGTTCAAGAGAGGACATTGTCAGGGAGTACAAATAAATGATTATACAAAGGCCATGCAGCCGAAACGTGGCAGAGTTTTTAAACTTTTTGTTTCCATCTAACATGCCATACCAATAAAGGCATTGTAATTAATTATATGAAGAGTGCCTGGGTCCTCCTTTCTTTTTGATAACCAATTGACCCTTTTTACCAAAGAGCACCTTCTGTCTACCAACATCTACTATTGTGTACCTTAGCAGCCCTTCTCTTTCTACCTTTCTATTTTGTTCAGCTTCGTTCAATTGTATTCTTCATACTATAAAATAATGGCACGGAATTCTAAGCAAATCTTGTCTGCTAAATGAACTAGTGTAGCCCACAGCCATTTGCCATAGCCAAATCAGGGCCTAACATAAGGACAACTCAGAGTATGCTATTCTGCTCTTCTGAAATAGACTACATTTTCTTAGTTTCGTGTTTCTTTAGACTTGTCTAAAATAAATAATGGATTGATTGTGAAGGTGTAGGCTATATTATTCTTTTATTTTTAAATGTAGATGTTCCAAAGGTCTGCATCCGTGGCTTGTAGGAAGCAAGGAGATGCTAAATGTTAATTACGGTCAATTACCATGAGACTGACAGTTATTTGCTTGACAATCACCGGCTGATGAAATTGCCCTAACAGCCCTAATCATCAGACCCACCTCGTGAGTAGGACCACAATTCTATACTGAATCCTACATTTGTGGTCAGCTAAAACTCATGGTCGTAGAAACCCTATCCATATAAAAAAGTATCTGATTACAGGAAGGTCGATCCTAATTTGGTGTGTGTTTCAGACTGGGGACCGGAGTGGAGAGCTCACAGCCCGTATGAACGTGTCAGACCTGCAGATGGTCCTGGGGCTGAGCTATAGAACCAACGACTCCACCCTGTCTGAGAACCCCATCAAGGACATCGACTACAAGCTGCACGGGGCCAGGCCCAGGATGGGCAGACGGCACAGCATGGAAAACCTGGAGCTTATGAAACTCACCCCAGACAAGATCAACGTAAGTTACTGGGTTCAAAGGTGCAATCTGTAACTTTCTGTTCCCTAGGCTTAGTGGCAATTCAAAGTGCACTATTGGCCTGAAATGAGTGAAATTACACATTGCATCTTTCAAATGTTTAGTATGAATAACGTCAATTCTCTATTTGAGGTGTTTGTGATGTGTATTCACAAAGTGTGTCTCCCCTCTTGTCTCCAGGCTCAGAAGTGGACCAGTGACATCCTGACCAAGCAGTCTAAACCCACCCTGGCTAAGAGCTCCTCTAAGATGTTCTTCGTCAGCCGTCTGCGGAGCAAGAAGCACAAGGCTGGGGGCTCCAGTAAAGTCCTGCAGGACACCAGTAACACCTCACAGACCCCCGCACAGGGACCACAGAAGGTTAGAGGAAAAACATGATTTATCTAGTCCTAAAGCAACTCTTAGCCGTTAACCATTCTCCTAGTTCTGAAACTACTACTACTGACTACTACTACTACTATATTCTACTGACTACTTCTACTACTGATACTCTTCTACTACTATATTCAGACTACTACTATACTTTACTACTGATACTCCACTGACTACTTCTACTACTGATACTCTTCTACTGATACTCTGATACTACCGATACTCTTCTACTATACTCTTCTAATATGCTCTACTACTATACTCTACTACTGATACTCTACTGCTGATACTCTACTACTATACTCTTCTACTACTATACTCTACGGACTACTTATACTACTGATACTCTACCACTGACTACTTCCACTACGATACTCTACTGACTACTTCTACTACTATACTATACTACTGATACTCTACTACTATACTCTACTACTGACTACGTCTACTACTATACTCTGCTACTGATACACTTCTACTACGATACTCGACTGACTACTAGCACTATACTCTGACTACTACTGATTCTCTACCACGATACTCTACTGACTACTTCTACTACTATACTGCTGCTACTATACTACTGATACTCTTCTACTACTGATACTCTACGCCTATACTCTTCTACTACTGTACTCTACTGACTACTTCTACTACTACAATCTGACTACTACTGATACTCTACTGACTACGTCTACTACTATACTACTGATACTCTTCTACTACTATACTATTGATACCATTCTACTACTGATACTCTACTACTGATACTCTACTACTGATACTCTACTATTACTATACTACCGATACTCTACTACTGATACTCTTCTATTACTATACTCTACTACTGACACTCTTCTATTACTATACTCTACTACCGATACTCTACTATTGCTATACTCTACTACTGATACTCTTCTATTACTAAACTCTACTATTACTATGCTCTACTGGTGATACTCTTCTACTACTGATACTCTGACTACTTCTACTCTACTACCGATACTCGTCTGCTACTATTCTCTACTACTATACTCTTCTACTACTGGTTCTCTACTACTATACTATACTGACTACTTCTACTACTGACTACGTCTACTACTATACTCTGCTACTGCTACTCTTCTACTACTGTATTCTACTGACTACTTCTACTAATATACTCCTGATACTCTTCTACTACGATACTCTACTGACTACTTATACTACTATACTCTTCTACTACTGGTTCTCTACTACTATACTATACTGACTACTTCTACTACTATACTCTACTACTGACTACGTCTACTACTATACTCTACTACTATACTCTTCTACTACTATACTCTACTGACTACTTCTACTACTGTTATTCTTCTACTACTATACTCTACTACTGATATTCTTCTACTACTATGCTCTATTACTATACTCTACTTACTACTTCTACTACTATACTCTACTGACTACTTCTACTACTGATACTCTACTGACTGCTATACTCTGCCTAATTCTACTACTGAAACTCTACTGACTACTTATACTCTGCTACTCTTCTGCTACTATACTCTTCTACTTCTACTACTATACACTACTGATATTCTTCTACGACTATACTCTGACTACTTCTACTACTATACTCCTGATACTCTTCTACTATAATACTCCACTACACTCTTCTACTCTTCTACTATGCTCTACTGACTACCTCTACCACTATACTCTACTACTGATATTCGTCCACTACTATACTCTACTTCTACTACTATACTCTACCACTGATACTATTCTACTACTATACTCTACTACTGATATTCTTCCACTACTACACTCTACTTCTACTACTATACTATACTACTGATACTCGTCTACTACGATACTCTACTGACTACTACCACTATACTCTGACTACTACTGATACTCTACCACGGTACTCTACTGACTACCTCTACTACTATACTATACTGCTACTGCTATACTATACTACTGATACTCTTCTAGGACGGACACTCTTCTACTACTATAGTCTGACTACTTCTACTACTATACACTGACTACTACTGATACTCTACTGACTACGTCTACTACTATACTACCGATACTCCTATACTACTATACTACTGATACTCTTCTACTACTATACTCTACCACAGATACTCTTCTATTACTATGCTCTACCACTGATGCTCTACTACCAATACTCTTCTATTACTATACTCTACCACTGATGCTCTTCTATTACTATAATCTACTACTGATACTCTACTACTGATACTCTTCTATTACTATACTCTACCACTGATGCTCTACTACCAATACTCTTCTATTACTATACTCTACTACTGATACTCTTCTATTACTATACTCTACTACTGATACTCTCCCACCGATACTCCTCTATTACTCTACTACTGATACTCCACTATTACTATACTCCACTGATACTCTACTACTGATACCCTTCTGCTACTATTCTCCACTACTATACTCTTCTACTACTGGTACTCTACTACTATATTATACTGACTACTTCTAATACTATACTCTACTCCTGATACTCTACTGACTACTTCTACTACTGATACTCTACTGACTACTTCTACTACTGATACTCTACTGACTACTATACGCTGCTACTATGCTCTACTACTATACTATTCTACTACTATACTCTTCTATACTCTACTGACTACTTCTACTACTGTTATTCTTCTACTATACTCTACTACTGATTATTCTACTACTATGCTCTATTACTATACTCTACTTACTACTTATACTGCTATACTCTACTACTATACTCTACTGATACTCTTCTACTACTATACTCTGACTAATTCTACTACTGAACTCTACTGACTACTTCTACTCTGCTACTATACTCTTCTACTTCTACTACTATACACTACTGATATTCTTCTACGGATATTCTTCTACTGATACTCCTACTACTATACTCTACTACTGATACTCTTCTACTACTATACTCGACTGACTACTTCTACACTCTACTACTGATACTCTTCTGCTACTGTGCTCTACTACGGTATTCTTCTACTAGACTATTCTACACTGACTACTTCTACTACTATACTCTACTACTGATATTATTCTACTACTATACTCCACTTCTACTACTATACTCCACTGCTGATACTCTTCTACTATACTCTACTACTGATACTCTTCTACTATACTCTGACTAATTTTACTACTGATACTCTGACTACTTCTACTCTACTACTACACTCTACTGACTACTTCTACTACTATACTCTACTACTGACTAATTCTACTACGATACTCTTCTACTACACTCGTCTACTATACTCTACTGACTACATCTGCCACTATACCCCACTACTGATATTCTTCTACTACTGATTCTCATCCACTACTATACTCCACAACTGATACTCATCCACTACTATACTACTGACTACTGCTATACTCCACTATTGATACTCCGCTGGCCACTTCTACTACGATACTCTACTACTGATACTCGTATACTATACTCTACTGACTACTACTTCTACTTCTACTCTTACTGACTACTGATACTCTACTGACCTCTACTATAGTCTACTGATCTATACTCTACTACTACTCTACCATGCTGCTACTACTACCAATACTACACTACTATCACTACTATACTCTACTACTATCACTACTACTCTACCGTGCTACTAGTACTCTACTACCAATAATATGTCTACTACTACTACCAATACTTCTACTACTTATATCTTATTAAAGTGTGGCTATTATGCTTACCCCCCACTTTTCATTGTAGATCATAATAAAGTATTTAATTCTCACTCAGAGGGCCAGTCCAGACATGCTCGGGGACGAGGGCTTCTTTGACCTGCTGAGTCGTTTCCAGAGCAACAGGATGGACGACCAGCGCTGTTCCATACAGGACAAGAGCTCCTCTGACTCTCCAGCCAGAGCCATGAGGAAATGTAAGAGTAAACACACACTGTTATATGACCTTGTATGACTGTTTATACCTGCTTCCAACAAAATCCATGGCAAAAATGCGCCTTTGATCCCTCCCTCTCTCCTCCAGCTGTGTCAGAGTCAGCGGCTGTAACAGGCCTGGGTTCTGGGTCTGGTTCCCAGGGTTGCCGGTTAGAGGACGGTGGAGGTGCTGGGGGTAGTTTGCCCGTCCTTCGGGTCCACCAGAACAAAAGCCAGGCTGTCCTCAGCCACCTGATGGCCAATGCAGATGACGCTGAGCCTGACGATGACTTCTTCAACATGCTCGTCAAGTGCCAGGTGTGTATTAAATACAATGGGCTCCAATACTGGCACCCCTGACTGGCAATGCACAAACAATGCTTAAACAAATATAAACAATATAATTATAGAGAAACTCAAAATACCAACATGTGAGAAATACTGTACTTTAATGTTTCAATGGAACCAAACAAAATAATTGATTGATTTAATTAAAAATCAATGTCCTCCAAATCAAGGTTTCACAATTAATGGCACCCTTAAAGATTATTGTAAATAACATCTAACAAAATTAAACCACAAATTAAATTCCACTTATTTAAGTCTTAAGGAACTATATTGAGCCAGTACATCACTTCCTGTTTCACTAGGGTATAAAAATGAGGTAACACACATGCAATATCCCGCTGTCATCCAACACCATGAAGAAAACAAAAGAACTAGCAGTTCATAGACCTTCATAAATCTGGTAATGGCTACAAGAAGATCCACAAACGATTGAATATACCACTGAGCACTGTCAGGGCAATTATTAGAAAATGCTAAAGATATGGAACAGTTGAAAACCTCACGGGTAGAGGACGCAATTGCATTTTGCTCCCCAGGATAGGGAGGAGGATGGTGAGAGAAGCAACAAAATCCCCAAGAATCACTGTGAAAGAATTGCAGGCTTTGGTGGCGTCTTGGGGTCGCCAGGTTTAAAAAAGCACCATCAGACGCCACCTCCACATCCACAGGCCCTTTGGAAGGGTTGCCAGAAGAAAGCCCTTTCTGACCACCAGACACAGACGCAGGCGCTTGGAGTTTGCCAAATGTCATTTAAATTATGAGTGGAAGAAGGTGCTCTGGTCAGATGAGACCAAAATTGAACTTTTTGGTCAGATACAGCATCGGCATGTTTGCCGTCGAAACAGAGATGCATACAAGGAGAGGCACCTCATACCCACGGTGAAATATGGAGGGGGGTCAGGGATGTTTTGGGGCTGTTTTAATTCCAGAGGTCCAGGGGCACTGGTTAAGATTGATGGCATAATGGATTCTACCAAGTATCAGGCAATTTTGGCTGACAATCTGGTTGCCTCTGCCAAGAAGGCTGGGACTTGGCCATAGGTGGACTTTCCAACAAGACAATGACCCAAAACATACCTCAAGATCCACACAAATGGTTCTGTGATAACAAAATCAATGTTCTGCCATGGCCATCTGTCGCCAGACCTCAATCCAATCGAAAACCTGTGGGCTGAGTGGAAGAGGGCAGTTGATAAGCGCAAACCCAAGAATGTGAAGGATCTGGAAAGGATCTGCATAGAAGAATGGTCCAAAATCCTTCCAAATGTGTTCCTTAACCTTGTCAAACATTACAGGAAAAGAATCCATGCTGTTATCCTTGCCAGAGGTGGTTGCACTAAGTACTAAATGAGTAGTGCCAATAATTATGAAACCTTGATTTTGGTGAAATTTATTTTGTATTAAATACTTTTGGTTGGTTCCATTGAAACATGAATAAAGTACAGTATGTCTCACATGTTGGTATTTAGAGTTTCTCTATAATGATATTGTTTATATTTTAAGTATTGTTTGTGCATTGCCAGTCAGGGGTGCCAGTAGTTTTGGAGCTCACTGTAGTCCACTTTTCATTAGGGTGGTGTTTAGTAGGTCAGGGCACATTGTAGCAAAAGTTACATCTCAGTGTTTACATTGAAAGGGATCCTTTTCATATAGGTAACAGTTTCTCCTATCCCTCTCTCAGGGTTCCCGTCTGGATGACCAGCGCTGCGCCCCTCCCCCGGCACGTGGCCCCACTGTCCCAGACGAGGACTTCTTCAGCCTCATCATGAGGTCCCAGGCCAAACGCATGGACGAGCAGCGGGTCACCCTGCCCTCTGCAGCACGGCCATGCTCCAACTGAGCCTTGCCCAAGGAGAGGGCCCCCGATGGCGGGGTGAAAACCCAGGAGAGTGGGCCTCTCTGGAGGTGAACAGTGTGGAAGAGGAAGGGTGTTTTGTATTTGTCCACGACATTGATGCTATTTTACATTGAAAAGTTAGTCTATGGTCTTTTCTCTCCGTAGCAGAGACTGTGTTGTTGGTAATTATCGATAATCCTGCCCATGGTGGGATTCAGAAGCCTCATGTTTCCCAGTTGAAAGCACTGCTAGCATTAATGTAGGTGCCTATAGGGAACAGTCAGGAACTCTAAAAGAAACCCACTGAAGGGTTCTGGAATATGGAACCATCTTTCCTTATGGGGAATACTCGACCTTGCACTCTATTGGACATGTTGTGAAACTGCACAGACAAACATGATGCCCTGAACCTACTCATCTTATGTTAATTATGTACTCCATAGAATTTTACTACCATCACCTGAAAATGTATCTTTAGATATGAGTCTTGACTGCAGTGTATTTATTCTACCATTTATTTCTAAGCTCTTGAATACTGCCATTTCACCTCACCTTGTGGTTGATTTGATTTTGCACCAGATTTTTCTGACGTAGACTAGACTGTTACAGCACTCTTTCCAGCAGGTAGCCTAGCGGTTAGAACGTTGGGCCAGTAACCTAAAGGTCGCTGGTTTGAATCCCGAGCCGACCAGGTAAAAAAAAAAAAATCTGCCGATGTGTTCTTGAACAAGACACTTAACCCTAATTGCGTCTGATAAATGTATTTAATTGTCTGTATGTTAGAAGTTGTGGTGAATGGGGGGATGGGATACCTCATTTAGGTAAGGATTTACAAAAAAAGAAAATGCTCTCAGACTTAATAATCATTGATAAAATAATGAATTTACCCGTGGATGTGTACAGTCCCTGATGCTCTTCTGTACTTCCTATGACATCAGAGGAATAAAGCTTCATTTATTTAGTATAGAAATAGTTTTGTCTTTAATGGCTCACCAAACCCAAAGTTGAGGTGTCGAAGCACAGCTTTCCACAAGGCAACTATGAAATCACCTACCAAACCGTGAGGCTAGGTGTGTAATTGAACCATGAATCAAATCAAATTGTATTTGTCACACATGGTTAGAAGATGTTAATGCGAGTGTAGCGAAATGCTTGTGCTTCTAGTTCTGACAATCTTTCCTAGGAACGCAAAGCGAGGCGGCCATCTCTGTCGGCGCCGGAAGTATGCTTACATCTTATTCCTAAAGTTCTTGAATGATACACTTCAAACTTCAGACCTTTTAGTGTGTACTAACTACAGTCCTATGCCATAGGATATATTATGCAATCAGGAGATCACACTAGTTCAGTCAAGGGTCAGAGGCTTTTATTTAGATACCACAGCAGCGATCACACTTTTTCATTTCTCTCAGTCACTTTTTAAAACAAGTTTTATAAAAGCTAAATACAAGAACCACCATCTTATTTCATATCAACAGAAAATCATGACTAGACATACAATAACAAATTATAAATAAATACATCTATTAGTTTGGCCTTATTTTAAAATTGATGAACAAAGCCTAAAACTGAAGCCTGCATCTTGATAGGATAAGTGTCTGGTGAAAACCTAAGAAACAGAAACTAACGGAAGCAATACAGGTTCATAAATGTGATGTAGAGCAATGCCGTGCTTTTTGTAAGATTTCATTGTGCATAAGAATCCCTTTAAAATGGTCAGACTGCCATCTAGGTAACAACCAGTAACATTGCAGAACTAAGTAAAACTATACAAGTGATTGTTGCTTACAACTTAACTGTACGCTGCATCTGGCCAAGCAGATGTAGCTGTAATTCCCTTCCATGTTGATATAAAACAAGTATTTTATTTTTCCATTTGAAAGCAAGCCAATGCAAGAAACATATCTGCCTGAAGACAGCATTTTGCACGAAACACTTGACATTAACGTACAAGCCCCCCCCCCCAAAAAGATTTTTTTACAAAGCCAGCGACGCGATAGGCAAACTTGCACAGTAGTGTTAGACATGGGAAAGTTCCACATTAGGGGTATACTAGTAGTATTGCCAACAGCTAATCAATCTATAGCTGATATCCCACACTGATCACCTGATGCAATGAACCACACACACAGTCAGCAGTTTAGATCACAACATTGGTTTCTTCTCAAATAATAGCAGCATGGTAACAAGCACACTGATGACTGTGCAAACTAATGAGGAATGTACATTTTGTTTCTGGAACGATGTCACAGATAAGTTCAACTTTGACCCCGAAATGGAGAGGACCCACGTGGGTTTCTGTATTGATAAAGCTTTCTTGTGGAAACTGGATAACTCAAGGCACCATATGAAACAATGCAGTGTAGCGAAACATCTCCAGTTGGTGCACTTCCCCCATTGTACCCCACCCCCCCCAGACACACCTGTTGAACCACTGAGTACAGGATGCATTTGCCAGAGTGAGAGTTGTTCCCAGAAGCAGTGATGTGAGGGGAGCCGAGCATGACATGAAATCAAACCTTAAAACGTCTAAAAGATACAACCACTCGGACTTCACTCCAGAGGGATAAACCGTCCTGTTGGTTGCAAGTGGTGAGGGAGTGTAGGGTGCTTGGGTACTAGGGGTTGTGTGTCCAGAGTGTGACGGTACGGTCAGCGGAGGAGGAGAGAAAGGACAGGTCTTGTGTGTGTTAGGGGTTGTGTGTCCAGAGTGTGACGGTACGGTCAGCGGAGGAGGAGAGAAAGGACAGGTCGTGTGTGTGCCACCTGCACTGAATCACCTTGTCACCGTGCTCCCCTACCAGAGTCAGGGGCAACGGCTTCGTCAAGTCACCTGCACAGACAAAAACACATTTTTATATATTGTGTGTACAAAGAGCCTAAATACATGTGCTTGGACTTGTGAGCAGGGATGGAACTCAGGCATTTTGGCCACTGGCTAGCTTCAGTCCCATCCTGGATAGGGATTCCTCATAAGTCATTGAAAACAGCTAAACCAAATAAATACGTCTAGGTTTTTTTTGCTTTATGATTAGACCAACAAATCACACAAAACTCTGTCAGACTGCCAACACACAACTATCACCAGAGACTATTTAGCGACTGTCTGAAATGCCGTCCTAGTCCCTACATAGTGCATTGCTTTTGACCAGAGTTCTATGGGCCCTGGTTGAAAGTAGTGCACTACAGTGCCTTCAAAGTATTCATACCCCTTGACTTACTCCACATTTTGTTGTGTTACAGCCTAAATTCAAAATGGATTAAAAATAAATAAATCTAATCTACACACACTACCCTATAATGACAATGCGAAAACAGGTTTTTAGAAATGTTTGCAAATGTATTAAAAATAAGTATTCAAGTATTCAAATCAAATGTTATTAGTCAAACACAACAGATGTAGAACTTACAGTGAAATGCTTACTTACAAGCCACTAACCAACAATGAGTTTAAAAAGTAGTTCAAGTAATTAAAGAGCAGCAGTAAAATAACAATAGCATGACTATATACAGGGGGTACCGTTAGTCAATGTGCGGGGCACCGGTGTCGAGGTAATATGTAGAGTTAAAGTGACTATGCATAGATAGAGTAGCAGCGGCGTAAGACCCTTTGCTATGAGACTAGAAATTCTGTTTCCATTGATCATCCATGATGTTTACACAACTTGATTGGAGTCCACCGGTGGTAAATTCAATTGATTGGACATGATTTGGAAAGGCACAGAACTGTCTATATAAGGTCCAACAGTTGACAGTGCATGTCAGCAAAAACCAAGACATGAGGTGGAAGAGTTTTGTCCGTAGAGCGCCGAGACAGGATTGTGTCGAGGCACAGATCTGGGGAAAGGTACATTGAAGGTCCCCAAGAACACAGTGACCATCATTCCTAAATGGAAGAAGTTTGGAACTACCAAGTCTCTTCCTAGAGCTGGCCGGTCGGTCACACTGAACAATCGGGGGAGAAGGGCCTTGGTCCGGGAGGTGACCAAGAACCCGATGGTCACTCTGACAGAGCTCTACAGTTGTGGCCAAAAGTTTTGAGGATGACACAAATATTGATTTCCACAATGTTTGCTGCTTCAGTGTCTTTAGATATTTTTGTCAGATGTTACACTGAAGTATAATTACAAGCATTTCATAAGTGTCAAAGGCTTTTATTGACAATTACATGAAGTTGATGCAAAGAGTCAATATTTGCAGTGTTGACCCTACTTTTTCAAGACCTCTGCAATCCGCCCTGGCATGCTGTCAATTAACTTCTGGGCCACATCCTGACTGATGGCAGCCCATTCTTGCATAATCAATGCTTGGAGTTTGTCAGAATTTGTAGGTTTTTGTTTGTCCACCCACCTCTTGAGGATTGACCACAAGTTCTCAATGGGATTAAGGTCTGGGGAGTTTCCTGGTCATGGACCCAAAATATCGATGTTTTGTTCCCCGATCACTTTTGCCTTATGGCAAGGTGCTCCATCATGCTGGAAAAGGCATTGTTCGTCACCAAACTGTTCCTGGATGGTTGGGAGAAGTTGTTCTCGGAGGATGTGTTGGTACCATTCTCTATTCATGGCTGTGTTCTTAGGCAAAATTGTGAGTGAGCCCACTCCCTTGGCTGTGAAGCATCCCCACACATGAATGGTCTCGGGATGCTTTACTGTTGGCATGACACAGGACTGATGTTAGCGCTCACCATCTCCGGACAAGATTTTTTCCGGATGCCCCAAACAATCAAAGGGGTTTCATCAGAGAAAATGACTTTACCCCAGTCCTCAGCAGTCCAATCCCTGTACCTTTTGCAGAATATCAGTCTGTCCCTGATGTTTTTCCTGGAGAGAAGTGGCTTCTTTGCTGCCCTTCTTGACACCATGCCATCCTCCAAAAGTCTTCGCCTCACTGTGCGTGCAGATGCACTCACACCTGCCTGCTGCCATTCCTGAGCAAGCTCTGTACTGGTGGTGCCCAGATCCTACAGCTGAATCAACTTTAGGAGACGATCCTGGCGCTTGCTGGACTTTCTTGGGCGCCCTGAAGCCTTCTTCACAACAATTGAACTGCTTTCCTTGAAGTTCTTGATGATCCGATAAATGGTTGATTTGGGTGCAATCTTACTGGCAGCAATATCCTTGCCTGTGAAGCCCTTTTTGTGCAAAGCAATGATGACGGCACGTGTTTCCTTGCAGGTAACCATGGTTGACAGAGGAAGAACAATGATTCCAAGCACCACCCTCCTTTTGAAGCTTCCAGTATGTTATTCGAAATCAATCAGCATGATAGAGTGATCTCCAGCCTTGTCCTCGTCAACACTCACACCTGTGTTAACGAGAGAATCACTGACATGATGTCAGCTGGTCCTTTTGTGGCAGGACTGAAATGCAGTGGAAATGTTTTTTGGGGATTCAGTTCATTTGCATGGCAAAGAGGGACATTGCAATTCACCTGATCACTCTTCATAACATTCTGGAGTATAGCAGATTTTGCAGCAGATTTTGTGAAAATTAATATTTGTGTCATTCTCAAAACCTTTGGCCACAACTGTAGAGGTCCTCTGTGGAGATGGTAGAACCTTCCAGAAGGACAACCACCTCTGCAGCTCTCCACCAATCAGGATTTTATGGTAGAGGAGGCCAGATTGAAGCCACTCCTCAGTAAAAAGCACCTAAAGGACTCCGATCATGAGAAAGAAGATTCTCTGGTCTGATGAAACCAAGATTGAACTCTTTGGCCTGAATGCCAAGCGTCTCATCTGGAAGAAACCTGCAATCGCTGCCAAAGGTGCTTCAACAAAGTACTGAGTAAATGGTCTGAATACTTATGTAAATGTGATATTTCCGTTTTGTTTTGTCATTGTGTGTAGCTTGATGATGGAAAACCCCCCAGATTTAATCCATTTTAGAACAAGGCTGTGACGTAACAGAATGAGGAAAAAGTGTGTTTCAAACTGTGCATAGAAAATAGAATCCATTTCAGACGTAGCCACTAGATGTCTTCCTTACCTTGCAGGTTGCTGATCATGACTTTGGTGTCGTAGGAACCAGTGAGCAGGTAGTGTGCCCCGGGGGAGAACCTAACGGAGCGCACATCACTGGAGTGGGGCCGGTACGTCTGCACCATGCGTCCCCCTCTGATGTCATAAAGCATACAGCCGCTGTCCTCCTGGCCCGTCGCTAGGAGACGACCGCTAGGGTCCACCGCTACTGAGGCAACAGGACTGCCTGAGAGGACGAGAGGAGGAGGACAGAGACATATGTAAGAGAGTCAAAGAAACACGTGTGTGTGAGGTAGCAGTACTCACCTGATCCATGAAAGGCAGTGCCCACCACTCTAACGCAGCTCGGTACTCTCAGGTCCCAGAACCTCACAGTCTTGTCCTGAGAGCCTGACGCTATCATCCACCCTCCCCACGTATACAGAGACAGGATATGACCTGAGGATGAAGGCACAGATCATCAGTCTCACGTCGCTCTCTCGTGGAGGCCTTTATTTTCCATATAGGAACAAAGATGATTAAGTAAGTAGTACATGAGTGTGTGTAAATGAGTACTGTGGAGCAAATGAGTGTGTGTGTGTGTACCTGTGTGTCCACTGAGAGCGTGTAGGCCCTGTCCTCTCTGACAGTCAGTGGTGTAGATGTTACAGTCTCCGGCTCCGGCACTGATCAGAATTGCCCCTCCACTCTCTGGTCCCTCCATGAACGCCAGGTCTCTGATGGTACCGTCGTGCATACTGAACTCCAGGTCCGGACCTGAGAGAGGGACAGAAACAGGAAGTAAGACTAAAACGTAAACTAAAAGAGTTCACGAAGAGAAAATAAGAGAACTGGAAGTTTCATTGTCAGTTGTACATTGGATTTTACTCAATAGTCATTTCAAGAGATCAATTAAATGGAATTGATCCTAATCTGTGTATAGAGTGGATGTAAGATGGAATAGCCTCCCAACCCTTGTATTGAGTTTACCTGTGGCGTTGCAGGTCTCTGAGCTAAAGGGCAGGACTTTGACATATTTGTCGTTGGAGCCGGTGGCGAGCAGCTGTCCACAGTGACTCCAGGCCACACAGTAGATAGAACCCTTATGGTGCTTATTCCTCTTAAAACAAACCTCCGGCTGCTTGGTCATACCTGATACCCCACTGAGGGGTGAGAGGGGGGTAGAGAGAAAGGAGAGAAAGAGAGAGAGGGCTAAATCGTAGTCTCTTAATTAACAGCAGAATAGCTCAAAGTAGTTGAACAGTAGATAAATCATTTCAGGAATTATTAGGCTGTGTCTGTCCCTCATTGTGTGTGTGTGTCTGTCCCTCGCTCTGTGTTTGTGTTACCTGGTGTCCAGTGGTGCGTTTGGGTAGGCACACACGCGTAGCGTCTTAGAGTTTGAGCCCACAGCGTATAGTGCTCCCGTGGGGTGGAAGGCTACAGCGCGCACTGCCTGAGTGTCTTCCAGGGTATTCACAGCTACAAACAGGGGCTTGGGCTTGTCCCCCTGCAACACACAAAATGAACATCAGAGACCAGAATTAAAATAGCCCTCTCTCCTCAGGTACCGAGCTAGTAGAAAATATGCCAAAGTAGCCCGTCAACACACTTAAGAACACTTAGGTCTCAGTCTCTCACAAACACAGACCTGCCCACACACAGACCTGCCCACACACACAGATACAATGCCTTCGGAACGTATTCAGACCTTATTCTAAAATTGATTAAATTGTTTTTTCCCCTCATTAAGCTACACACAATACCCCATAATGGCAAAGCAAAAAATGCTTAAGACATTTTTGCTGAATTAGAAAAAATAAACTGAAATATGAACTACTGAAACATTTACATAAGTATTCAGACCCTTTACTCGGTACTTTGTCGAAGTACCTTTGGCAGTGATTACAGCCTTGAGTCTTCTTGGGTTTGACACTACAAGCTTGGCACACCTGTATTTTGAGAGTTTCTCCCATTCTTCTCTGCAGTTCCTGTCAAGCTCTGTCAGGTTGGAGGGGGAGCGTTGCTGCACAGCTATTTTCAGGTCGCTCCAGAGATGTTCGACCGGATTCAAGTCCGGGCTCTGGCTGGGCCACTCAAGGACATTCAGAGACTTGTTCCGAAGCCACTCCTGCGTTGTCTTGGCTGTTTGCATAGGGTCGTTGTCCTGTTAGGTTAACATTCGCCCCCAGTCTGAGGTCCGGAGCACACTGGAGCAGGTTTCAATCAAAGATCTCTCTGTACTTTGCTCGAATCATCTTTCCCTCGATCCTGACTAGTCTCCCAGTCCCTGCCGCTGAAAAACATCCCCACAGCATGATGCTCCCACCACCATGCGTCACCGTAGGGATGGTGCCAGGTTTCCTCCAGACGTGACGCTTGGCATTCAGGCCAAAGAGTTCAATCTTGGTTTCATCAGACCAGAGAATCTTGTTTCTCATGGTCTGAAAGTCTTTAGGTGCCTTTTGACAAACTCCAAGCGGGCTGTTATGTGCCTTTTACTGAGGAGTGGCTTCTGTCTGGCCACTCTACCATAAAGGCCTGATTGGTAGAGTGCTGCAGAGATGGTTGTCCTTCTGGAAGGTTCTCCCATCTCCACAGAGGAACTCTAGAGCTCTGTCAGTGTTACCATCTGGTTCTTGGTCACCTTCCAGACCAAGGCCCTTCTCCCCTGATTGCTCAGGTGGTTCCAAACGTCTTCCATTTAAGAATGATGAAGGCCAGTGTGTTCTTGGGGACCTTCAATGTTGCAGAAATGTTTTGGTATCCTTCACCAGATCTGTGCCTGGACACAATCCAGTCTGAGCTCTACAGACAATTCCTTCCACCTCATGTCTTGGTTTTTGCTCTGACATGCACTGTCAACTGTGGGACCTTATATAGACAGGTGCCTTTCTAAATCATGTCCAATTAATTAAATTTACCACAGTGGACTCCAATCAAGTTGTAAAAAATCAAGGATGATCAATGGAAACAGGATGCACCTGAGCTCAATTTCAAGTCTCATAGCAAAGGGTCTGAATACTTATGTAAATAAGGTACGTTTTTTGTTTTTAATACATTTGCAAAAATTTCTAAACCTGTTTTTGCTTTGTTATTATGGGGTATTGTTTGTAGAATGCTGAGGAAAGATTTATTTAATCGATTTTAGAATAAGGCTGTAACGTAACAATGAGGAAAAAGTCAAGGGGTCTGAATACTTTCCAAAGGCACTGTATGGGTTTAACAGTGTCTTCAGAAATTATTCATACCCCTTGACTTTCATATTTTGTTGTGTTACAGCCTGAATTCAAAATGGATTAAATAAAACATTTTCCTCATTAATCTACACATGATGACAAAGCGAACACATGTTTTTAGACATTTCAGCAAATTGATTGAAAAAGAAATGCAATGAGTCAATACTTTGTAGAAGCACATTTGGCAGTGATTACAGCTGTGAGTCTTTCTGGGTAAGTCTCTAAGAGCTTTGCACACCTGGATTGTGCAACATTTACCCATAATTATTTTCAAAATTCTTCAATCTCTGTCAAATTGATTGTTTATCACTTCTAGACAACCATTTGCACCTTGCCATAGATTTAAGTCAACACTAACTTGGGCCGCAACTCCAGTGTAGATTTGGCCTTGTGTTTAAGGTTATTGTCCTTCCTCTCCGGCAACTGAGTTAGGAAGGACGCCTGTATCTTTGTAGTGACTGGGTGTATTGATACACCATCCAAAGTTAAATTAATAACTGCACCATGCTCAAAGGGATATTCCATGTCTGTATTTTATTTTTATGCATCTACCAATAGGTGCCCTTCCTTGTGAGGCATTGGAAAACCTCCCTGGTCTTTGTGGTTGAATCTGTGTTTGAAATTCACAGCTCAACTGAGGGACCCTACAGATAATTATATGTGTGGGGTACAGCGATGAGGTAGTCATGTTACTCCTGAATTTATTTAGGCTTGCCATAACAAAGGGGTTCAATACTTATTGACTCTTACATAGTTTGTGTAACTTTATGATTTCATGTATATTGACTGTTTAGTGATGCGCAAAACCAGAAATTGTAAAAATAAAAGCACAAATAAAATCTTAATGGGCAACTCCGCCACTTTCAACATCTGGGTTGTTATGAAGTATTTAGTGATGTCTTACATAGTTTGTGTAACTTTATGATTTCATGTATATTGACTGTTTAGTGATGCGCAAAACCAGAAATTGTTTTCAAGTAGGATCCCTGAAATGACTAATAAAATAAATGGACAGTAATTTTCAGCTATCGATATAACCCATCTAGTTCTGATCATATGTTGCTCGGTTGTCTTCGTCTAATATCTGTAAATAAATAGACGCTCAAAAACCTATAGAATGATATGTATAGCTAGTTTACATCAATGCGTTTCTGTTGATCAAAGCTTTTCATTTGTAATCAATTTATAAAAAAATTCTAAAAACATAATTCCACTGACATTATGGGGTATTGTGTGTAGGCCAGTGAACCAACAAAAATCTCAATGTAATCCATTTTAAATTCAGGCTGTAACAACCAAACGTGGAAAAGGTCAAGGGGTGTGAAGACTTTCTGAAGACACTGTAATTACCAGTATATTCTGTGTTGATCTTCTAAGCCTTACGCCATTCATGATTCTGAAATAGAGCCAACAGCTCATGCAAACATATAACAGCCTTTATAACTGGTGATTTAACTGGAATCTAATGGATGAAATCTCCACTCATCACAGGGTATAATCCAGGGTTACTGTGCATGACATCATAGTGGATACAGGATTCCTCTCCCCCCACTGAACTGCCGGCTCCTATCCCAGAGAGAGAGATTCATGTCCTGCTAAGCCTACAGTGGGAGTGTAGACAGAGACTGTATGTGAGAGAACGAGAGAGAGGTACCTACCTCTTTACTCCGGGTGAGGGCTCCTGGCGAGTCATCTAATCCAGAGGTCTGTCCAGCTACTTTCTGGGGACTAAAACACACACAGATATAGCATGAGTACATTGCTCTGTGCATAACCTGTACCAGGGTTTCCGTTAGCAGGTAAATGCCTGCCTTTGGCTGATCAGTGTAAAACCTGTTGCCGGCCATTGCAAAATAATGTTTTTATTCAATACCGGTGGATGTGCTCCAAATTCAAAGGCAAATATACTTCATAGGATAATAAATCAGTGGGAGGCAGGTAGCCTAGTGGTTAGAGCACTGGGCCAGTAACCGAAAGGTTGCTGGATTGAGTCCCTGATCTGTCGTTCTGCCCCTGAACAAGGCAGTTAACCACTGTTTCATGGTAGGCAATCATTGTAAAACAATAACAATGATTAAATCCTGAAGCTGCTGGGACATCAGTGTAGGTGTTTCTATGGTTACTCACCTTAAAACCTTTTGTCAATAGGGGGAGCTGTTAGCATTTTTTTTTTTTTTTACATTTCCAAATTAAACTGCCTCGTACTCAATTCTTGCTCGTACAATATGCATATTATTATTACTATTGGATAGAAAACAATCTCTAGTTTCTAAAACCGTTTGAATTATGTCTGTGGGTGAACCAGAACTCTTTCTACAGCGAAAATCATGACAGGACATGCGAAGCTCTGAAAAATAGTCTCTGATCTCGGATCAGTTTTAAGCTCTGTGTATGCCCTATGGATCGAAATGAACTGCACCCGCCTTCCCCTGGATGTCAGTAACCAATGAGAAGTGGAATGGCGTCTCTACGTGTTTCTCAGAGTTTATAAAACGCAATGGAGTGAGGTGTCCCTTCTTTTGGACGCTCGCCAGGACGCAAGGGAGGACCTCAGAATGGCATGCTCAAAAGCTCTCGTTATTGATCAAAGATATATCCGTCTGTGATTTAATTCGATATAGGTGTTAGAAACATCATAACGAAGTTATTTGAAACCGATTTATATCAGTTTATGCGAGTATATTGCTATTTTTCGGAATTTCCTTAGTATTGCGTTTGAGGATTTGGACATGTGTGTGCCGTGTAGCTATCGTTAGCTGCTAGTTCCGAAGTTGAAGAGGTCGTTTTACAACAAAGCAACGATTCTTTTGGACAAAGGACACATTGCCCAAGATACTGATGGAAGCTCATCCAAAAGTAAGAGTTATTTATGATTTTATTCCGTATTTATGTGGAAAAATGTAAACGCAGTTGTCGGCCATTTTTTGCGGCACTAGTCTGGCTGTAACTCAATGTATGTCTAGTAACGTTAATTTTAAAAATCTAAATCAGCGGTTGCATTAATAACCAATGCATCTTTCATTAGCTGTCCAACCTGTATTTTTTTTGTCAATCTAATCGATAAATAATCGTAAACATAGGTGCCTTTCCAAGATGGCGCCGGCCAGAATGCATGCCATGTTTTGACAGATTACATTGCATACCCACGATTTGTGATGCTAAATATGCACATTTTCGAACAAACTCTATATGCATTGTGTAATATGATGTTACAGGACTGTCATCTGAAGAATTCTGAGAAGGTTAGTGAAAAAATTTATATATTTTGGTGGCGATAACGTTATCGCCCCTTTTGCCTTGATTCAATGCGGGGGTGATGTTAGCTCATGTGGTATGCTAATATAACGATATATTGTGTTTTCGCTGTAAAACACTTAGAAAATCTGAAATATTGTCTGGATTCACAAGATCTGTGTCTTTCAATTGCTGTAGGCTGTGTATTTTTCAGAAATGTTTTAGGATGAGTATTTTGGTAATTGACGTCGGTCTCTAATTATTCCGGCTGCTTCCAACGCTATTTCAGATTGCAGCTGCAATGTAGAACTGTGATTTATACCTGAAATATGCACATTTTTCAAAAAAAACATATGCTATACCATAAATATGTTATCAGACTGTCATCTTATGAAGTTGTTTCTTGGTTAGTGGCTATATATATCTTTATTTAGTCGAATTAGTGATAGCTACTGATGCAGGGAAAAAATGGTGGAGAAAGAAAGTTGTGTCTTTTGCTATTGTGGTTAGCTAATAGATTTACATATTGTGTCTTCCCTGTAAAACATTTAAAAAATCAGAAATGATGGCTGGATTCACAAGATCTGTATCTTTCATCTGGTGTCTTGGACTTGTGATTTAATGATATTTAGATGCTAGTATTTACTTGTGACGCTATGCTAGGCTATGCTAGTCAGCTTTTTTACTGTGGGGGGTGCTCCCGGATCCGGGATGAGTACCAAGTAAAAGTTAAAGACACAAGGTCCTCATAAGAGACTTCAGTTAAGTGTCCCTCAAATGGGCAAACTTTACGAAGATTATCCCCATTTCCAGTGTTCCCGCAGAGAGGGGATTCTTTCTCCAAAAACAGAGTAAAGATGGCCTCAAGATGGCCGCCTTCTTGAGGACAAAGTAATGAGGCTGATGTGCATCAAAAAGCTTTACTTTCCAACAGCAGCGGCTCACTTTGAGCAGGCCAAGGTCCACCGCACACCCAAGTAAGTTAGAGGCATATTATTGTGTTGGTCAGGCCCTGTCCTAGCACTTCTGCTGAACCCCTCTGGCATGTACACTGCTCAAAAAAATAAAGGGAACACTTAAACAACACAATGTAACTCCAAGTCAATCACACTTCTGTGAAATCAAACTGTCCACTTAGGAAGCAACACTGATTGACAATACATTTCACATGCTGTTGTGCAAATGGAATAGACAAAAGGTGGAAATTATAGGCAATTAGCAAGACACCCCCAATAAAGGAGTGATTCTGCAGGTGGTGACCACAGACCACTTCTCAGTTCCTATGCTTCCTGGCTGATGTTTTGGTCACTTTTGAATGCTGGCGGTGCTCTCACTCTAGTGGTAGCATGAGACGGAGTCTACAACCCACACAAGTGGCTCAGTTAGTGCAGCTCATCCAGGATGGCACATCAATGCGAGCTGTGGCAAGAAGGTTTGCTGTGTCTGTCAGCGTAGTGTCCAGAGCATGGAGGCGCTACCAGGAGACAGGCCAGTACATCAGGAGACGTGGAGGAGGCCGTAGGAGGGCAACAACCCAGCAGCAGGACCGCTACCTCGGCCTTTGTGCAAGGAGGAGCACTGCCAGAGCCCTGCAAAATGACCTCCAGCAGGCCACAAATGTGCATGTCTCACAGAAGTGTGATTGACTTGGAGTTACATTGTGTTGTTTAAGTGTTCCCTTTATTTTTTTGAGCAGTGTATAAAGACTTGGAATGGATTGATAGACTAGAGTAATGATGTGGATCATGTGCATTTCAGTTTAGTTAAACATCGTTGCCAACTATTCACATCAGTTAAAATGTTGCAATAACTAGGCAGCCAACTGTCTGTAGTAGGAAACAGAGTAGTTATCAATAAGCCACGTATATCACACATGACGTGAGTCACGACCCCAAGATAGTTCAAATTATAATAAACATTAACATCATCCAGTAAAGAGAGACATCATTTGATCTTTGGAAATAAGCACTTTCATAAATGCATGGCGCGCGGGCCTCGCTTCACATTAGACATCTTATTTTACAATGCTATCAATGAACCAGCCTTAACAAATTTAGTTTATTTACATATCAAATGTGATTGTCCAACATTAGTTTTATACCTTCCTCCTTTTGTGGCCGTCTAGAGTGACCTCTTTCCCCTGCTGTGGTGCTGAATGGCAGCGGGCCTGGGGCGGACCGACCCTGGGGCGGACCGACCCTGGTGTTCCTCCAACACCTCTCCCCAGTTGTTATTTAAAATGCTCATGCCTAGGCTAAATTAAATTAGAGAGACCTCGATTTTATTTGAAAACAGCTGTGCTTTGTTATTTATTAATTAAAATGTTCATACAAACAGCCTATAGGACAGGTCGTTCACAAATGATTTTATACCATATTACATTTTAAAGTTGTGTTTAATTAATGTGAAGGCGACTTGTTCTTCTAGGCTGAATTGTGTTTCTTCGTGATATTAATTTATGATTTCCAGCAGGGATGAAGATACAACAGGCAGTGTTATGCTTTTCAATAAAACCTGTCGTTGGTATAAGAACATTGTTTTATTACAACTTTACAGGCCAATTTATATTCTGTTCAGATGAATTACAATAATAATAATAATGTGATTTTGAGCTTACAGTGGGTGGACACTAACGCGTTACGCAGCCAATGCATATGAATTTCTCAAATGTCTAACAGAAACCCTGCCATGTACACAAAGAAAAACACGTATACACACCCGCCATACAGACACCCCACCCACAGACACACTCCCCCGTCCCTCACACACACACGTATCTCACCTCTGGGAGACCACGGGGGATTCATTAGGTGGGGGCACCTCCCGTCCCCCTGCGGTGCGTTGTGGGGTGCTGCTGACCACCCCTCCTCCCTGAGGGCGGCCCTGCTCGGGGGTCAGGGTCACAGTGGGGTCAGGGGTCAGGGCTGCGGGGTCACCGTTGTTGTTCTCGGGGGTGGGGCCCGTGCCGTTACACTGCTGGGACAGAGACTGGACCTCCTCCCCTAGACTCTCCATCCCTACGTTCAACTCCTCCAGCTTCTGAATAGACCTGGGTAGACAGAACACACCGGGTAATACACACACACACACACAGGTGTAATCTCTGCTGGTCTTGTGCCATGTCTCTTTACTAATGTAATTCATGTAAATGTCACTCTCTGATGTCAGCATAGTTAGATAATGACAGTCTGGCTCTAGACACACAGACAGAGCATAGTTAGATAATGACAGTCTGGCTCCAGACACACAGACAGAGCATAGTTAGATAATGACAGTCTGGCTCCAGACATACAGACAGAGCCTAGTTAGATAATGACAGTCTGGCTCCAGACACACAGACAGAGCATAGTTAGATAATGACAGTCTGGCTCCAGACATACAGACAGAGCGTAGTTAGATAATGACAGTCTGGCTCCAGACACACAGACAGAGAGCGTAGTTAGATAATGACAGTCTGGCTCCAGACACACAGACAGAGCATAGTTAGATAATGACAGTCTGGCTCCAGACACACAGAGAGCATAGTTAGATAATGACAGTCTGTCTCCAGACACAGACAGAGAGCATAGTTAGATAATGACAGTCTGGCTCCAGACACACAGACAGAGAGCATAGTTAGATAATGATTGTTTGGTTCCAGGCACCACAGGAGCAGCTGGTGCTCAGGGTATTAAAGACACTTCATAAAGAACAGGGGAGCATTAGTGTTAATGAGTGTGTCTCTGTGTGTGTGGGGGGGGGGGGGGGGGGGGCCTTGTGGCTTCCTCAACCACACCCCCACCTCTCCCCAGCCCAACTCCCAGGCACACCCTGCTCCATCTGGGGCTCTGTACTAAGTTCCATTATACACCCCATCATTACACACCTCATAGACACCCACCCATAGACACCCACCCACCCATAGACACCCACCCACCCATAGACAACCACCCACCCATAGACATCCACCCACCCATAGACAACCACCTACCCATAGACAACCACCTACCCATAGACAACCACCCACCCATAGACAACCACCCACCCATAGACAACCACCTACCCATAGACAACCACCCACCCATAGACAACCACCCACCCATAGACAACCACCCACCCATAGACACCCACCCACCCATAGACACCCACCCACCCATAGACACCCACCCACCCATAGACACCCACCTACCCATAGACAACCACCTACCCATAGACACACACCCACCCATAGACACACACCTACCCATAGACACACACCTACCCATAGACACCCACCCACCCATAGACAACCACCCACCCATAGACATCCACCCACCCATAGACAACCACCTACCCATAGACAACCACCCACCCATAGACACACACCCACCCATAGACAACCACCCACCCATAGACAACCACCCACCCATAGACACACCCACCCATAGACACACACCCACCCATAGACACACACCCACCCATAGACACACACCCACCCATAGACAACCACCCACCCATAGACAACCACCCACCCATAGACAACCACCCACCCATAGACAACCACCCACCCATAGAAAACACACCCACCCATAGACAACCACCCACCCATAGACAACGACCCACCCATAGACAACCACCCACCCATAGAAAACGACCCACCCATAGAAAACGACCCACCCATAGAAAACGACCCACCCATAGACACCCACCCACCCATAGACACCCACCCACCCATAGACACCCACCCACCCATAGACACCCACCCACCCATAGACACCCACCCACCCATAGACACCCACCCACCCATAGACAACCACCCACCCATAGACAACCACCCACCCATAGACAACCACCCACCCATAGACAACCACCCACCCACAGACACACACCCACCCACAGACAACCACCCACCCATAGACACACCACCCACCCATAGACAACACACCCACCCATAGACACACCACCCACCCATAGACACCCACCCACCCATAGACACCCACCCACCCATAGACACCCACCCACCCATAGACACCCACCCACCCATAGACACACACCTACCCATAGACAACCACCCACCCATAGACAACCACCCACCCATAGACACACACCCACCCATAGACACCCACCCACCCATAGACACCCACCCACCCATAGACACCCACCCACCCATAGACACCCACCCACCCATAGACACCCACCCACCCATAGACAACCACCCACCCATAGACAACCACCCACCCATAGACAACCACCCACCCATAGACAACCACCCACCCATAGACACACACCCACCCATAGACACACACCCACCCACAGACAACCACCCACCCACAGACAACCACCCACCCATAGACAACCACCCACCCATAGACACCCACCACCCATAGACACCCACCCACCCATAGACAACCACCCACCCATAGACAACCACCCACCCATAGACAACCACCCACCCATAGACACACACCCACCCATAGACACCCACCCACCCATAGACACCCACCCACCCATAGACACCCACCCACCCATAGACACCCACCCACCCATAGACACCCACCCACCCATAGACACCCACCCACCCATAGACACCCACCCACCCATAGACACCCACCCACCCATAGACACCCACCCACCCATAGACACACACCCACCCATAGACACACACCTACCCATAGACAACCACCCACCCATAGACACACACCCACCCATAGACACACACCCACCCATAGACAACCACCCACCCATAGAAAACGACCCACCCATAGACACCAACCCACCCATAGACACCCACCCACCCATAGACAACCACCTACCCATAGACAACCACCTGCAACAACAACCCTGAGACCCCCTTCCCCAAACCAAACTCCACACACACAATCCAACCTCCCCTTCCAGACCCTGTTAGTGGAAGAACACGACAGTCTATCTCTAAGCAGCAGGCAACATGTAGTGGAACAGGACAATAGAACAGTCCCACGGGGGACCATCCTCCAGGCTGGACTCTCATTAACATTGTGTTTTTACCATAGATAGAGAACCCTTGATAGGGGCTCTATGACATCAGCCTAGACACAGGAAATAGAATCGGTCTACTGATACTGTATATAGTCTTTCATAGAGATGACATCATAGGGTCAGGCCATACTCTCCCTTCTAGACTGTGGTGTGCATCAGTTGGACAAAGAGCTTTTGATCGCTCTCCCCATCTACCCCCTCTCCTCCTTCACCCCCCTTCCCCTCCAACCCTCCCCCTGTATTATTTAGAAGGGCAGGGCATAATGACATCATTAGAATTCTTTGGGGCCTTTCTTAGTTCTTTCTATTCTTCTAACTAGACTCAAAATGTTCATATATGTTTTAAAATCAAGTCTGTCCTGAATGTTTCGATATAACGTCAGTGTCTCTCCACTGCATCGCATCAGATCCAAGCCATGAGTTGTACAGGGAAGGAAGGTCTTCTAAATCTGACAAGTGTCAGGAAGGAAGAGCTAGTACATTACATAACTAACATCTGAGGTGTGATGCAGAGGGACCAGTCCAAGACAAGGAGAGTCCAAATGAAATCAACTCCTCAAAACTGTGGTGGGTGAATACCTGACCTATTGGGGAACTGAAGTCCTGTGCTGTGTGAGTCTAACCTGTTGAGGAACTTCTCAGTGAGGCTGTGCTGCATGGCGTCTGTCCCGGGGGCTGGCTGGTCACTGTGTTGTACCCCTCCCTCCAGCAGCATCTGCTGGTAGAGTTGTCTCTGCTGCTGCTTCTGTTCCAGGTGCTGCTGGACCCTCAAACGTTGGCGGTAGAACTCTTCAAACTTCTCTGTCGAGTCACGCAACTAAGGTGGTAACACACATTTATTAAACAACAAACTGTTGGAAGTACAGCCAACTTCTTACATAGTGCCATTCACATTCAAAGCCAGAAGTGACGGCACACCCCTTCAGAGAGAGGAAAAGGAAGGTGTCATAACCTCCTCTACTGTACCCTCTGCTTTCAGATGGGCATTAACTTAACACGTCGACCGGGGGCAGGCTAGCAGCACAACCAGGAGGAGGGAGAGAGGCGGGGGGGTATAGACAGAGAGGCAGGGGGGTATAGACAGAGAGAGGCAGGGGGGGTATAGACAGAGAGGCAGGGGGGTATAGACAGAGAGAGGCAGGGGGGGTATAGACAGAGAGAGGCAGGGGGGGGTATAGACAGAGAGGCAGGGGGGGGTATAGACAGAGAGAGGCAGGGGGGGGTATAGACAGAGAGAGGCAGGGGGGGGGGTATAGACAGAGAGAGGCAGGGGGGGGGTATAGACAGAGAGAGGCAGGGGGGGGTATAGACAGAGAGAGGCAGGGGGGGGTATAGACAGAGAGAGGCGGGGGGGGGGTATAGACAGAGAGAGGCGGGGGGGGGTATAGACAGAGAGAGGCGGGGGGGGGTATAGACAGAGAGAGGCGGGGGGGTATAGACAGAGAGAGGCGGGGGGGGGGTATAGACAGAGAGAGGCGGGGGGGGGTATAGACAGAGAGAGGCGGGGGGGGTATAGACAGAGAGAGGCGGGGGGGGTATAGACAGAGAGAGGCGGGGGGGTTATAGACAGAGAGAGGCGGGGGGGTAGTATAGACAGAGAGAGGCGGGGGGGGTATAGACAGAGAGAGGCGGGGGGGTATAGACAGAGAGAGGCGGGGGGGGGTATAGACAGAGAGAGGCGGGGGGGGTATAGACAGAGAGAGGCGGGGGGGTTATAGACAGAGAGAGGCGGGGGGGGGGTATAGACAGAGAGAGGCGGGGGGGTATAGACAGAGAGAGGCGGGGGGGGTTATAGACAGAGAGAGGCGGGGGGGGGTATAGACAGAGAGAGGCGGGGGGGGTTATAGACAGAGAGAGACGGGGGGGGGGTGTATAGACAGAGAGAGGCGGGGGGGGGGGGTATCGACAGAGAGAGGGGGGGGTATCGACAGAGAGAGGCGGGGGGGGGGGTATCGACAGAGAGGGGGGTATAGCCAGAGAGAGGGGGGGGGGGGGGGGTAGTATAGACAGAGAGAGGCGGGGGGGGGGGGGTAGTATAGACAGAGAGAGGCGAGGGGGGGGGGGTAGTATAGACAGAGAGAGGCGGGGGGGGGGTAGTATAGACAGAGAGAGGCGGGGGGTAGTATAGACAGAGAGAGGGGGGGGGTAGTATAGACAGAGAGAGGCGGGGGGGTAGTATAGACAGAGAGAGGCGGGGGGGGGGGGGGTAGTATAGACAGAGAGAGGCGGGGGGGGGGGGGTAGTATAGACAGAGCGAGGCGGGGGGGGGGTAGTATAGACAGAGCGAGGCGGGGGGGGGGTAGTATAGACAGAGAGAGGCGGGGGGGGGGGGGTAGTATAGACAGAGAGAGGCGAGGGGGGGGTAGTATAGACAGAGAGAGGCGGGGGGGGGGTAGTATAGACAGAGAGAGGCGGGGGGTAGTATAGACAGAGAGAGGCGGGGGGGTAGTATAGACAGAGAGAGGCAGGGGGGGTAGTATAGACAGAGAGAGGCGGGGGGAGTATAGCCAGAGAGAGGCGGGGGGGTAGTATAGACAGAGAGGCGGGGGGTATAGACAGAGAGGCGGGGGGTATCGACAGAGAGGCGGGGGTTATCGACAGAGAGGCGGGGGGGTAGTATAGACAAAGAGAGGCGGGGGGTAGTATAGACAGAGAGGCGGGGGGGTAGTATCGACAGAGAGGCGGGGGGGTAGTATCGACAGAGAGGCGGGGGGGTAGTATCGACAGAGAGGCGGGGGGGTAGTATCGACAGAGAGGCGGGGGTGTAGTATAGACAGAGAGGCGGGGGTTATAGACAGAGAGGCGGGGGGGTAGTATAGACAAAGAGAGGCGGGGGGGTAGTATAGACAGAGAGGCGGGGGTTATCGACAGAGAGGCGGGGGGGTAGTATCGACAGAGAGGCGGGGGGGTAGTATCGACAGAGAGGCGGGGGGGTAGTATCGACAGAGAGGCGGGGGTTATCGACAGAGAGGCGGGGGTGTAGTATAGACAGAGAGGCGGGGGTATAGACAGAGAGGCGGGGGTGTAGTATAGACAGAGAGGCGGGGGTTATCGACAGAGAGGCGGGGGTTATCGACAGAGAGGCGGGGGGGTAGTATCGACAGAGAGGCGGGGGTTATCGACAGAGAGGCGGGGGTGTAGTATAGACAGAGAGGCGGGGGTATAGACAGAGAGGCGGGGGTGTAGTATAGACAGAGAGGCGGGGGTATAGACAGAGAGCAATTTGGAAGAAATAAGTAATTAATGTGCACTGCTATCACTCATCCTTTTTGATGCAGGGACCATAGCCAGTGTGAAATCCAAAACTCTCTCTCTAAAGCCAGTGTGAAATCCAAAACTCTCTCTATATATACAGTGGGGAGAACAAGTATTTGATACACTGCTGATTTTGCCATTTTTCCTACTTACAAAGCATGTAGAGGTCTGTAATTTTCATCATAGGTACACTTCAACTGTGAGAGACGGAATCTAAAACAAAAATCCAGAAAATCACATTGTATGATTTTTAAGTAATTAATTTGCATTTTATTGCATGACATAAGTATTTGATACATCAGAAAAGCAGAACTTAATATTTGGTACAGAAACCTTTGTTTGCAATTACAGAGATCATACGTTTCCTGTAGTTCTTGACCAGGTTTGCACACACTGCAGCAGGGATTTTGGCCCACTCCTCCATACAGACCTTCTCCAGATCCTTCAGGTTTTGGGTCTGTCACTGGGCAATACGGACTTTCAGCTCCCTCCAAAGATTTTCTATTGGGTTCAGGTCTGGAGACTTGCTAGGCCACTCCAGGACCTTGAGATGCTTCTTACGGAGCCACTCCTTAGTTGCCCTGGCTGTGTGTTTCGGGTCGTTGTCATGCTGGAAGACCCAGCCACGACCCATCTTCAATGCTCTTACTGAGGGAAGGAGGTTGTTGGCCAAGATCTCGCGATACATGGCCCCATCCATCCTCCCCTCAATACGGTGCAGTCGTCCTGTCCCCTTTGCAGAAAAGCATCCCCAAAGAATGATGTTTCCACCTCCATGCTTCACGGTTGGGATGGTGTT